>NW_005842750.1:538296-558645 GCF_000455745.1 Alligator sinensis | reverse complement strand
AAACCCACAGACCAACATACATATCTGCACAGAACCAGCAATCACCCTAAAGACACCAAAAAAGCTGTGATATACAGCCAAGCCCTCAGATATCACCGAATTTGCACTGAAGAGAACACCTGGGATCGCCACCTCACCAATCTTAAAAAGGCTTTCACTCAACAAGTACACTCCTCCAGAGAGAGAGATCGCACGTTTGAAAGAGCCACCTGGATACCACGTGAAGAACTGCTGCAGTACAGAAGAAAACCCCCCATTAATTGCACACCGCTGGTTATGACATACCACCCCTCCCTCAAACCTATATGGAGAATCCTCAAACAATTGCAACCCATACTAGAAAGAGACCCTATTCTTAAAAAAGATCTTCCCAGAGCCACCCATCCTAGCCTTCAAAAAAGCACCGAACTTTGCTAACCTCATCACCAGAAGCAAACTTCCTCAAGCCCAGAACACACCAAAAGTATCCAGACTGTGCCATGACAAGAAATGCAAAACCTGCCAACACATCTCCACCACCCCCATTATTACTACACCCCACAACAGAGCCATCAGCATCCCTGGATCTTACAGCTACACCTCCAAAAATGTAATATACCTCATTCAATGCACCAAATGCCCTGATGGAAAATACGTAGGAGAGACCAATCAACAACTGCACACCAGAATGAACGTACACTGGAAATCTATCAAAGACAGAAATACCCAATTACCTATAGGGGCACATTTCTCACAAGAAAACCACTCTCTCTGCAATCTCTCAGTCCTGACCCTCAAAGGAAACTTACAAAATACTTCCCAGAGACAAGCCTACGAACTCCACTTCATCAACCTCCTGGATACTAAAAATCATGGACTAAATATAGACATTGGATTTATGACACATTATAACCTGCCTAACATTTGACTCCCCAGATATCTTTCCACTTTCATCCCCCTTCTCTCTCTCTCCCCCACTCCACCCTGTCTCTCACCCATTGACTCCTCAATCTACATTTTCACTGACTACCTCCTTATCATGATGAAGGGTTTTTGAACCTGAAAGCTTGCTTAAAAATTGTTTTCCAACTATTTAAGTTCGTCTAATAAAAGATATCAGATTCATCCAAAGAACCTTGTCTTCCTATGTCCTTAGACCATATGGCTACAACCTACACCCCCATAACATCATTGTATTCATACATTTACACTTTCCAGTCTACACTCATTAGCACTAAACCATGCCCAGTTTTCCCCTGTTACGCCCATGGCCCCGCCCCTGTATTTACATGGAATTGGCTATGCATTAGCCCATTACCATGAAACTTTCCACTCTGCCTGCATGAGGTCATCACCCTTACTTCACCCCTACTACCTTTGGTCACTTGTGGTTAATCATCTCAAAATCCTACTTTTATATTTTCCCTCTTAATATACCACTGGTTTCTTCCCATGTCTGGTTTAATCCCCTCTACTCCACAATCAAACAAACAGTCAAATGATTAGACAAATAATTAACTATTCAAAGCACCTAAGTAAACAAGCATGTAAAACAATTACACTTCTGCTAACTTTAGCATCTTACATTTTATGCCTGGTTAAATCTCCAACTTGGGCGTAGGCAACGTATGTATCAGCTGCAAGACCAAGACATTTCAGTGTTCAGGCTCAGCACAAATCAGCAAGGGAAAAGAGCAGGAGAAAGACCAGATTGCAGGCAGCAAGGGAGAGACAGGATGGGAAAATGCAAGGGTTCACCATCCTAACAATTATAAGTCACATGACCCATCATCATCTGTTATGCAACAAGTTTGGAAGCCTACAGATAACTTACTGACTAACCTGTTTTTTACAAATGTTATATATCTCAGTAGAAATGCACTGATTCTTCAGAAGATGATTCCTAAGAAGGGTACCAAAAGCTTGCTAGTTCATACAGAATTAAAGTATTTATTAATACTTCCCACAGTGTAGTTCCTGAACTTGAAAAATCATTTCATAAAAATGGGTGAATCCCTCTCCCCAGAATCTCTTAAGAAAAGATGATAGTAATATGAACACAAATACACATACATACACATATGCTTTTTGCCTAATTATTTAATGCAAAGATGATTCTATACCAGGGGTAGGCAAAATGCAGCCCGGGGGCCAGACGTGGCCTGCCTGGTCATTCTATCTGGCCCACGGGGCTCCTAAAAAATTTAGAAAATTAATAGTTATCTGCCTGCCCTGAGCTGCCTGTCATGTGGCCCTCAATGGCTTGCCAAAACTCAGTAAGCAGCCCTCTGCCCAAATTAATTGCCCGCCCCTTTTCTATACCTATGGGCTTTTTTTCTTGCTTGACACTGCTGGTAGCTGCACCTAAGAAATAACCTAGCTGCACCTAAGAAATAATCCAGTCAGTGAGACTAAGGCTTTGTTTGATGAAAGCACTTAAGTACAGACACAGTTTAAAAAACAGTGGTTAAATCAGTTAATGTTTCGCTAATATTGGGCCTATACCATTCAATATATGAATAATTTGCATTGTTCTAAATTCAATATCTCAATAACCAGTACTTTGTCCTTGTAGCTGGATTTACTGGAGCTGAAAAGCACTAACATAAATTCTTTGTGAATAAAGACCTCTACTGAGAGGAAAAGCAAAAGAACATGTTTCCCCATACATAGAACTCTGTTTGGTATCTCTCACCACAGATCATGATAAAAAGTGCTTTAGACATCCATGCTACTTCTCTCTCTCCATTGCTCATGCTTTTTTGCTGATTGATGCAATGTGCATTTGCTCTGCTATAGCTAAGATTCTGCAAACTCATTTCCTAAGCGTGTTTGTGTGGGGAGTTTGGGGGGGGGTGGGTGGGTGGGGGGGGGGTGGGGGGGGGGGGGGGGCGGGAACAAAGATACTTTAAAGCATTTTTTAACTGATTTTTAAAAAAATACAATATTAAAATCAGAATTTATACACACATACACATTGGTGATGTGTAGGGGGTGCATGTGGCTGCTTGTGCACCCCCTGAGCTTGGCCATGCATCCCCTAGAAGCACCAGCCATGATACCGGGTTCACCACTGGCTCGGCAATCGGCCACTAAGGGAACATCCCCCTGGTTGATGATTGGCCGCTGGGGGAACCCCCTGTCAGTGATCTGGTGCCCTCCAGACTCATGAGTCACCACTTGCCCATGCATATATACATACATACATACACACACATGTACACTAGCTAATTGCCTCTCAAGAATGACAGATTTAAGGGAGTGTTTACATGCCCCCCACCCTCACTCCCTGATCACCCTTAGGGGCCAGCCATGGAAAGAATCCTCCACCACCACTGCCTCCTCCTCCAGCCTCTGGCGCAGGGGCTCTCTCTCCCCGCCTGCCTCTACCTCACACTGGGGCTTCTCCCTACCTCCCCTCCCTGCTGCCTCCCCCACCCTGTTAACTGTTGTTGGGCAGGGCAATGGGGGTGCACTGCCACCATGACTCTCCTGCTTCCTTCCCTTTCTTCCTTCTCTGCCACCTGGCCCCAACAACAGCCACCACCATGACCCGCCCCCTTTGCCTCCCTCTGTCTGGGCCCATGCAGCCTCCCTCTCTCCCCATCACCTCCCTCTCCTTGATGGCTGTTGTTGAGGCTCCCTTCCCACTCCCCTCCCTTCCTCTCTCCCTGACTGCCACCCAGCCCTGACAACAGCTGCACTGTGATCCCTTCACTTATCCATGTCCCACTCCCCTCCCTCCCTCCTTCCCCCCCTGCCCAACACCGTCCCCTCCCTGCCAGCTGTTCTGGGGGGCATTGGAGATGGGCAGCAGGAGGGCACTGCCACCATGACCCCCACTTCACCCTCGGAAGGGAAGTGTAGGGAAGCCCTGCTGCTCAGGTGGCTGGGGTGTGTTTTCATTGATGGCAACACAGGAGGCATGAGAAAGCATAGGACATTTGCCATCAATAAATGCTACAATTAATAAAAAATCCAATCTCACATGCATGATGCCTATGCATACCAACAGTGGGGTCTACACAGACTACTAAAAGAATCAGTTATCATAGATTTGAAAAGCTGTATTATATCTTTTTTTTCAAAAGCAATATTACTAGACAAAATCTGGAAAAGAGGGTGAGGATTGACAAATAAGAATACAATTAATTATTCCATATTATCATCTTTCCATGATTTCTTGTTATTTTGCACAAAAACAATTACTTTCTTGTGCATCACACTTTTATAAAAAGTAAATAGATAATTAATTCAAAATTGGCTTCCAGTACAAAAGAAATAAAAAGTCTCATAACTGAATAAGAAACTTTTGAGAAGTACTCACAAAAGATAATGAAGTCTGTCCACATTCTATTCAGACATTATATTCACGCTTTTGCAGCTTTTTAGTCATGCTAAGATTATGGCAGGAGAAATGTTTACTCAGATCACTGGTGTTTGCATATTATCCTTTGAAAAAATGGAGTATGTCAATCTTATGCTAACAGATATGATATTTAGCACCATTTTATCATCAAAGCTGGACCTAAAACAGTGGGCCAAGTGAGCTTCATAGTTTATATCACAGAAAGTGCAGAATGGAATTTGATTAACTGAAGAGAGAACAAAATTGTAATTAGTTTCCACTGCCTTTGTAGTCTATTTTTATTAAATATAACTTTCCAAACACAGGCACTATGCTGAAAAAAATAAATCTAATCTATAGTATTTAAAATTAATGATAATATTGCCCTTTTTAAATCTTCATTTTTGTAAGTACTCAAAAGATTTGTCTATCCATGTATCTCTCTCCATTCTATGCTGTACTCATTACCTATAAAAGAACAGACTCCAAAAATATTAAACTTTATCATTAGGGATCTTGAAACAGATACAAATGATCTGTATGGACGTGCTAATGATTCCTTCAGTAACTTATAGTTTAGGAATAAATCTTGGGGTATGCTCGGGACCTCCAATTCCAATGGGTTGCTCAGCACTTTTCATGATCTGACAAATGCCTCAAAACCAAACCCTAGAATGAGGATGTGGAGGATACCTAAAGGCCCTAATTACTTCTAAAGAGTATTGAACAGCACATACCTGTCTGATTCTTTCAAGTACTCCTTTTATATTAAGTTTTTCCTGCATCAGTGAAGTATTTCTGTTTTTTAAAACACAAGGAGGAATGACTAGGCATAACATCATTTTATTACATTGCCAGAATCTCCAAAAGAAAAACAATAAACCACTTAATATTTTCACATGCTCTAAGCTTTTACCTGCATCAAATGACATTTACTTTAACACTTTTTTATGTGACTTTTGCTCTTCAATAAATTTATATTAACTAATACTACACAGCACATTCTATTGATAAATATCAAAGTGCTCTCAAAGGTCAGTAATTACTAATATCCTAGTTTTATGAATGAGAAGCTGTGGCACAGATAGTGTGAAGCTTATATTGGTTAGATATGTCCACTTAGCTAGTAGGGCACTTGTACACATAACAGGGGTTTAGCCTTTCAGGGTTCCATTCTGTGCTAACTAAATTGAAATGGTGGATTTTATTTTTTCCATCACTATGTACACAACATTGCTCTTAAATCCCATGAAATGTTCAGTGCACTATTCACAGTAAATTAGTGCAGGGGGTGCTGCAGAACAACTGACCCCACTGATCTCTTCATACTAAATTACAGCAGGGGGTGCCTATGTCTCACAGCAAGCTGATATGTGCAGCTAACCAAAAGTGGTGTTATTTCATTGATTTAGATAATTTTATTACGTAGAATTTGAAAACTTCCATTATTTTCATTATTTTACACACATTTTTACAAATTTATTTTTTACCGATATTTTTATTTTTAAATTTCTTTTATTTTTTATTAATTCATATCTTTATTTTTATTCTTATCTTATTTTTTATTTTCCTATTTCTTTGTCATTGAGTACACTTTATTTCATGTGTAAATCCAATTGTTTTTATTATTTAACTTGAACAGCCACCTCGACAAACAGGGTCCTGGAATTCTCTTAACACTTATAATATGTGCACAAATCTGCACTCCATTAATTTCTTATACATATATATTCCTCCCATGCATATTGGAGAGTTGTGGTACACTAATTGGAACTCCAATAATGCACTCCCTACATTATCTCTGAAGAGGATGGGAGCTCAGGTGGTATTTTCCTCCATTCTCCCGGTAAGGGGGCGGGGTAGGCGGCATGAGGCCTGCATTGACATGGTTAAATGGCGGCTTCAGAGCTGGTGCCATGAGGCAGGCTTTGAGTTTTTTGACAACAACCCAGATTTCTGTAAGGAGGGCATGCTGGGGCAGGATGGGCATCACCTCTCCCCTAACGGCAGATGTATCTTTTCCTCTAGGTTGGCTAATCTCGTACGGCGGGCTTTAAACTAGCTTCACTGGGGGAAGGGGCCACTTCGAGTGGAGAGGATGCTTCACAAGCATGCAGGGGGACCAAAGGAAGGGAAGCACAGGTAAGTATAAACACCTGAGGAGCAAGAGGCCATAACTGTCCTGGGAGTGGGAGGAAGGCATGAGCACCCTCAGGAAGCCTCAGGTGCCTCTACACTAATGCTCGGAGTATGGGGTATAAACAGGAGGAACTCGCCCTCAGAATAGCCAGTTCAAACCCAGACATAGTAGAAATTACAGAAATGTGGTGGGATTAATCCCACAACTGGACAGTGAGCATTACGGGCTATAGGCTCTACAGGCGGGATGGAGAAGGAAAGAAAGGAGGAGGTGTGGTGCTCTATGTCAAAGAGCAATTCACATCCTCTGCCAGCAAAATGGGGTTGGAGAAGGGACAAGCTGAAGTGCTTTGGGTCAAGATACAAGGGGGTCATGGGGAGAGGGATGTAATGGTGGGGGTCTACTACAGACCCACCCAATCAAGGGGAGGAGCTGGACTGGGAATTTTCGGGCCAGCTTGCAGAGGCACTTAAGGCAAGGGATGTAGTTGTCATGGGTGATTTAAATTACCCAGACATCTGCTGGGAGGAGCAGTCAGCCAGGTCAGACCGATCCAGGAGGTTCCTGGCTGAGATACAGGACCTCCACTTAACCCAGGAGGTGCACAGTCCCACCAGAGGAAATGCCCTGTTGGACCTGGTCCTGGCCACAGGCGATGATCTGGTAAGGGGCCTCCAGGTCCTTGACCACCTGGGTGATAGTGATCATTGCTTGCTAGAATTCATCATCCAGTGCAGGGTGACAAGGGCCTGCAGTAAGGTGGTAGCCCTAGACTTCAAGAGGGCCAACTTCAATGAGTTGAGGAGATTGGTGGGAGAGGCGCTGGGGTTCTCAAGGGCAGGGGAACTCATTACCCAAGATAAGTGGTCATTCCTTAAGGAGACGATACTCAGGGCCCAAGAGGTGATGATCCCAACTAGAAGCAAGGGGGGCAAGAGTGCCCAAAAGCCTCCCTGGCTCACCAAGGATGTCTGGGAATGCCTGGTTGCCAAAAAGGTGGCGTACACCCGGTGGAAGAGGGGGGTGAACTGCAAAGAGGAGTATACCTCCACTGCTTGGGCCTGTAGAGGGGCTGTTAGGAAAGCTAAGGCGGACATAGAGCTAGGACTAGTGTCCAAGTTCAAAGATAATAAAAGTCCTTTTTCAAATATATAGGGAGGATGACAAAGGTGCCGGGAAATGTGGGGCCCTTGCAAGATACGCTGGGCAATCTGGTGGTTGCGCCAGAGGAGAAGGCAGACCTCTTCAACAAATTCTTCACCTCCATTTTCTTGTGCAGGGACTGGGACTCCCCCACTGTGATTCAAGATGGACTCAAGGTGAATGCCTCCAGACCTAAGGTTGAGGAGGACTGGGTTAGAGTGCTATTGGAGGGGCTGGACGTGTTCAAATCAGCAGGTCCAGATGCTCTCCACCCCAGGGTGTTGAGGGAGCTAGCAGGGGTTATTGCAGGGCCTTTGGCATGGCTTTAAGAGCACTCGTGGTGCCTGGGCCAGGTGCCAGATGATTGGAAGATAGCCAATGTGGTCCTCATCTTTAAAAAAGGGAGGAGGGAGGACCCTGGCAACTATAGGTCCATCAGTCTTACCTCAATCCTGGGGAAACTGTTTAAGAAGATCATCAAGGAGCGCATCTGTGATGGTCTGGCATCAGGGATGATGCTGAAGGGCAACCAGCATGGCTTCATTAGGGGAAGGTCATGTCAGACCAACCTGATTGCCTTTTACGATCAGGTCACAAAAGCATTGGATGCAGGTATCGTCATGGATGTAGTCTTTTTGGACTTCAGCAAGGCCTTTGACATTGTCAACCACCCCATCCTCATTAAAAAATGAGGCGACTGTGGCACTTATGCCTACACAGTCAGATGGATGGCAAATTGGCTGAAGGCTCATACTTAGATGGTGGTGGTGGACGGGTCATATTCGACCTGGAGGGAGTGGGCAGCGGAGTCCCCCAGGGCTCAGTCCTTGGGCCCACACTGTTCAATTTCTTTATCAGCGATTTGGATGATGGGGTGAAAAGCAACCTGTTCAAATTTGCTGATGATACCAAAATATGGGGAGAGGTATGCACATTAGCAGGGAGGGAGAGACTGCAGAAAGACCTGGATAGGTTGTAGGGGTGGGCTAACAAAAACAGGATGCCTTTCAATACTGACAAGTGCAGGGTGCTGCACTTGGGCAGTAGTAACCAGCAGCACTCTTATAAGAAGGGAAACTCCCTTTATGAGAGCACGGAGGCAGAAAGGGATCTTGGAGTCATTATTGACTCCAAGATGAACATGGGCTGACAATGCGAGGTCACGGTCAGCAGGGCTAACTGGACCTTATCGTGCATCCACAGGTGCATCTCAAGTAGGTCCAAGGAGGTGATCCTCCCCCTCTGCGACACTGGTCAGGCCGCAGCTGGAGTACTGTGTCCAGTTCTGTGCACCCCACTTAAAGAGGGATGTGGACAACATTGAGAGGGTCCAGAGGAGGGCCACCCGCATAATCAGGGGACTGCAGGGCAGATCCTACAATGAGAGGTTACAGGACCTGAACCTGTTCAGCCTTCACAAGAGAAGGCTGAGTTGGGACTTGGTGACCATCTATAAACTCACTAGGGGGGACCAGAAGGGTTTGGGAGAGACCTTGTTTCCCCTAGCGCCTCCCGGGATAACAAGGAATAACAACCACAAGTTGTTGGAGAGTAGGTTTAGATTAGACATCCGTAAGAACTACTTCACAGTTAGAGCGGCTAGGATCTGGAACCAACTTCCAAGTGAAGTGGTGCTGGCTCCTACCCTGGGGGTGTTTAAGAAGCACTTTGATGCCTACTTGGCTGGGGTCACTTCAGCCCAGTTTTCTTCCTGCCCAGGCAGGAGGTCAGACCTGAAGATCTGCAAAGTCCCTTCCGACCCTACTTCTATGATTCTATGATCTCATGGTTGGGTCCCTATCCCAGACAGGGGACGTGGGGTCTGAGCAGAGACATTTCACCTCCCATACAACAAAGCAAAGAAAAACCTTGAAACTTGAGTCCTCTCTGGCCCCCCTATCCCTCACCAGCATCACTGCAACCCTCCCCCCACAATAGATACAATGTACTTATGAGGCAGACAGAAGTGTTGCAATTAAACGTTTAATTGTACTTATATAATCACTCAATGGTAACTGCTGAATGGTTCAGCATTCACCACTGATAGATTGGTGGACTACAGAGCAACCTTACCATCTACAGCAGCCAGAATGTATGGCCAGGCAATTTTGCACAATGGCTACCCCACCAGTGTTTGCATGTTGTTCATAGGTGGCACAGTGTCCTGTCTGCCCATGTCTCTGTCTGGCCGCTGCCTTCTGCACTTCCTCAGAACAGGAGTCACTGAAAATCTTCCCCCTGGTCTCGCAAATATTGTAGAGAATGCAGGCTGCCACAATGAATGCCATATATTCTGGCTCCACCTGTAGCTCAGTGACTTCCATCATGCTTTCAGATGTCCAAAGGCACATTCAACAGTCATCCAGAATTTGCTGAGGTGCTAGTTGAATACAGTCTTTTGCTGATCAGTAACATGTCTTCCATATGGATTCATGAGCCAGGGCAGGAAGGGGTAAGCTTAAGGGTACTTAAGAAGCTGGCAAGCATCATAGCTCTGCCACTAGCATGGATCTTTGACAACTCATGGCACTCAGGCAAAGTTCCTGAAGATTAGAAGAAGGCCAATGTAGTGCCTATCTTCAAGAAAGGGAGGAAAGTAGATCTGGGGAACTACAGGTCCATCAGCTTGATCTCTATCCCAGGGAAGATGTTGGAAAAAAACATCAAAGAGACCATTATTGACACACTGGCTGAAGGCAACATCCTGAGGGATAGCCAGCACAGGTTTGTTGCAGGTAGGTCTTTCCTGACCAATCTTATCTCCTTTTATGACCAGGTGACATATCACCTGGGTAAAAGAGAAGAGATTGACATCATATATCTTGATTTTAAAAAAGCTTTCTATATGGTATCCCATGATCATCTCATAGAAAAATTAGCCAACTGCAGCCTCGACTACATCACAGTCTGCTGGCTGGGGAATTGGCTCTATGGTCTGATCCAGAGAGTGGTAGTTGACAGAAGTCAATCATCGTGGTGCGCCATGACCAATGGGATCCCCCAAGGTTCTGTCCTTGGGCCTATTCTTTTCAACATCTTCACTAATGATGTGGACATTGGTATCAGAAGTGGACTGGCCAAGTTTGTTGATGACACCAAACTTTGGGGTAAAGCGTTCACACCTGAGGACAGGATGGTGATCCAGGCCAATCTAGACAGGCTCAGAAAATGGGCAAATGAAAACTTGATAGCCTTCAACACCGAAAAATTCAAGGTATTCCACCTTGGAAAGAAAAACTCACAGCATGCTTATAGGCTTGGCAGTGCTATGCTTGCTAGCACCATGGCCAAAAGGGACTTGGGGGTCATGATTGACCACAAGATGAATATGAGCCACCAATGTGATCTTGCAGCTGACAAAGTGAGCAAAACTCTGGCTTGCATCCATCGATGCTTCTATAGTAAATCCCAGGATGTCATCCTCCTGCTGTACTTGGCCTCGGTGAGGCCACAGCTGGAGTACTGCTTCCAATTCTGGGATCCACGATTTAAAAAGGACGTGGAGAAGCTTGATAGAGTCCAGAAGAGAGCCACATGCATGATCAGAGAGCAGGAAAACAGGCCTTATGATAAGAGGCTGAGGGCCATGGGACTCTTCAGCCTGGAAAAGTACAGACTCAAGGGGGACCTGGTGGCTGCCTATAAGTATATAAGGGGTGTACATCAGAATCTGGGGGAGCGCCTGTTCATCAAAGCGCCCCATAGGATGACAAGGTCAAACAGTCACAAACTCCTCCAAAACTGTTTCAAGCTGGACATAAAGAAGAACTTCTTTACTGTCCAAGCCCCCAAGGCCTGGAACAGACTGCTGCCAGAGGTGGTGCAAGCACCTACTTTGGGATACCTTTAAGAGTGAATTGGATTTTTATCTTGCTGGGATCCTGTGACCCCAGATGACTTCCTGCCCCTGAGGCAGGAGGATGGACTCGATGATCTTCCAAGGTCCGTTCCAGCCCTAACACCTATGAAATCTATTAAATCTATGAAGCTGCATCCACTATGATAATTGGGGGGGGGAGGGGGCGCATGGGAACACCACAGGCTACTGTGTTGGGGACCCTGAGCACATATTGTCCTTCCTCCATTGTGCCAGGCAGTGGCAAGTTTTGAAAGACACATACATCATGAGCACTGTCTGCCCAGCCTGTATAAATGTTAGTGAAGCATCCTCAGTGATCATCTTTAGGCTGGAAGGTCACTGAGGTAAATCCCTTCCTGTTGGTGAATGACTGACTCCCCTGGGATAGGGATAGGACTGGGATGTGTGTGCTGTCCAATGAACCCACACAGTCAGGGAACCCCATGGCCTTAAAGACTTCAACAACTTCCTTAGGGTTATGGAGGCAGATGAAGATGTTCACTGTGATGTCCCAGAGCAGCTGGCATACCTCATGTACCACCATCTCATCATGCTGGAAGCCATGCCAAACTGGTTCCTAATGAAAAGGAGGCTGGTAGTGGTATCCAATTTCACAGTCATGATGGGGTGACTCATGACAGTGTCCTGGTGCTCAATGTGTGGTGACAGCACTGCAACTATGTGCAAAAATGTGTCCCTCCTCATGCAGAAGGTCTCGAGCCACTGATGATCATCCCAAGTCAATAGTATGCTGCTTTCTTAGCAGAGCTACTCATGTGGGCCCAGACCCAGTGATCATTGTTCAGTAGGTTGATCCACAGAGCCCTGTCAACCTTGAGATCCATATCTTCCTCTTGGTTCTCTGACTCCAGCCAATGGTCCACTGACTGGTGTAGCTAGGCATGAGAAACTGCTACCCTGCATTGATGCCTCTGTAGAAGGTCCATCATAACCTGCATTGCATTCAGTAGCAGTATATCTGCATTATGAGTACTTTCATTCTCTGGCTGGACACCCCCAGGGCATCTAACAACATCTGGTTCTCGTTGCAGATTCCAATAGGAGTCAGCAAAGTCATCTTGTTATGCAGAAAACAACAGTTACTGTGTTGCAACACCTGTTTTTGCTAAAGGGGTTGACTAGATAGAGCTTTTGAATAGGGTCATTAGCATTATAGCATCCATGTTCTTTGAATTTCAGTCCCTTGGGTTCCTGTAACCACACCTCCTGTACATCTCTCTGCATGGACAGGGATTTTTTGGGTGCAAGTACGGAAGAGCAGGGCTTCCCCCATGGCTGCTGTGCCATGCCTGGCATAAAGAAGCCTGACCCTGCCTGCCAAGCAGAGTGGGTTCTTCTCTGAGCACTTAACACCATTGACGACACATACAGGATGCACAGGGGTGCACGTGCACCCCCTGAGAGTGCTGGTTCATTCCCTGACTGGCCACACTCACCACTTAGATGATGGGCAGGGGGTGCAGGTGGGAGCACCAGTGCTCCCCCACCTGCAAGCTCTGGCTGATTGCTGCAGTCACTCCCACAAGTGGCTGCAGTCACTCCTGGAAGCTACAATCAGCTACAGTGATCAGCTGTCATGGGATTGGCCCCAGGGCAGCAAGATCAGACACAAGGGGACCCCAGTCAGTGGGACTGGTTGCAGGGGGGGCACATGTCCCCCCTAAGGCAGCACCAGTTGCCCATGCTTAACACCTAATAAGAGTTTAATAACTCCCCAAATTTCTCTTGCTTTTCAGACAGCTGTCCATCTGTCAGTCTTTTCAGTAAAAGGGGAGGTGAGGTCTGGCCCTGTTGAGTGTGTTCTCCTCTGAATATTTAACACTTAATAGGAGTTTAATGGGTCCCCAGAGTTTCCTGAGCTACTTTAACATTCTCTTTTGAGAGACTCATAGCAGCAGTCCTTGGTCAAACAGCTGAGAAGCATACATGTACTGACCCAGCAGACATCCACTGACCCTAGCCCCTAAAATCCTTGTTCATGCATGGCAAAACAGCAGGGTACACAATGACCCATGTGCAAGACACTAGCTGACCTGGGAGCCTGCCTGCCCCTTCCCTAATGTGGGGCAGGCACAAGCCTTGGGTCCAGTTTGTGCCTGAAGCCTGATTCACCAGGATGAACCTGAAAAAGTGACCATCCTCCTGGAACTACAGGTCAGCTTCAAGGGGGTCTGTACACTGAAAAAAAAAGGTTATGATACCTCCAGGCTAGTATTCACCATCCTGAGACTGGGTGCCTACTTACTGCTTTTAACAGTAAAGAAAACCACTCTAAGCAGCCCACATAAAGTGGGCCATCAGTTATTAAGTCTGTGCATTAACCCCAAACCCCAAACTAGGGGAACAGGATACACCTTTTGCCAGCACAGTTCATTATTATTCTGTTGAGTGGTTTCACAAAACCAGTCACAGCATTAACCCCTAGTTAGGTGACCAGCATTCAATAACATGCTTCACCGTGTGGTATTTCTATAATAGCACTGAGAGGGTCAGGGTACACCACTCACTGTATTATCCCTGATAATGGAGAACGGACAATGGTTGATATCCAAAAGAGCCTGAGATCACCCCGATCTGCAACCCCCCAACACACCCTGGGGACATCTGGACACCCACCAGACCAAGTGAAATAGGAGATGACAACCACAGACCAGTGTCTTTGAATTTTTCATTTAATAAAATAATTATAAAAGGTTAGCAGTAGATTGATTCATGTCAGGCTCTGCAGCTACACCTGGTGTCCTAAAAAATTTATTACAAATACTTGCAAAAAGGGGGAACACTACACAAAATTGTAGTGACACCTGATGGTCAAAGGGGCTCTCACTACACCTCATTCAGTGAATTGCCGTGTACACATGACAGATTAATGGTTGCACCATTGCAAGCTGTGTCATTGCAAACTAAACTACACTGGGATGTGGTTTAGTTTGTGATGACATGAACTAATTTAAATCACCAAAAACTCATGTACATGTAAAGTGTGATGCTATTAAGCCACAAAGGGAAATTTTTGTTATGTGTACATTGTCTGGGCATCACATATACAAACATCCATAGTTTCTAAGAGCTGGAAAACCAAAGGGTCACAAGTTAGGCATTTGAAAACTGAGTCGTTTTAAAATAGAGGCCATTTGTAAAAATAAACAAACAAAAAATCCCAAAACATTAATCTTGTAATCTTGTTAAAGTAAGTGAGTTTGTCAGTTGCAGAAACAGAAATGGACACCAGTTCTCCTACATTTAGGTGTTATGCCTTCTAGCTAATAAAAAGTCAGTATTTCAAAGTTCTAGACAATGCAATCTTTTACAAGAAAAATCTTTAGGACCAGATCATGTCATCAGAATCCAGAGATGAAAATATTTGCATTTGTGTTTTAGTCCCCATTAATGGAAAACTTACAGAAAAATAGAAGTACATAAATTTATTATCCTTATAAGATTATACTTTAGTTATAGGCATTACATAAATTATACTGAAAAATGTACTTGCCTTCTTTCTAGTTACATTATCTTTTTGACATTTGATAAATATATATTTTTTTAACTTTGAAACTCATGTAATCTGGAGACATGATTCACATTATGTCCCTGACTGGGTAATTATTAATCCTTAAACAATTTTTTAGCAAAGAAGAGATTTATCTTTGAAGGGAAAATGTTAGTGGTTTTCTAAAATGAAGGTATATTATCTGCACAAGGGAATCTATATGAAGTAGAAATGATGGTTTGGTTGGTAATAGATACAAAGGCTAATAAAATCTTGATAGCACATGTAGTCTGCATTTATTATATACTTAGTAAACAAAAACTTTAGAAGTATTTCAGAAAACAGTTACTAACTATAGAAAAAGAAAATCAGTTGTCAGAGTGCAAGTAATTTTCTTTCATAGTAAGGTGGTTGCAATAATTGTGATTTGCATACATTTCTTTAAATTTATCAAATTTATTATCTCATAGATAGGACTGGGTGGATAATTGGGCAAAAAGGGTAATTGTCAGTGGATGAATGTCAAGTTTACAACCAGTATCAAATGGTGTGCCTTAGGGGTCAGCATCATCAATCTGGAAGTTGGGATGGAGTGCACCCTCTGCAAGTTTGTGGATGACACCAAAACAGGGGGAGTAGTAGATATGCTAGAGGTTAGGTTAGGATTCAGAGTAACCCCTAGACAAATTGGAGGATTGGACCAAAAGAAATCTCATGATGTTCAATAATGATGATTGCAAAGTCCTACAGTTAGGACAAAAAAATCTCATGCACCACTACAGCATGGGGACTGGCTGGTTAAGCAGCAGCTCTGCAGAAAAAGACCTGGGGGTTACAGTGGACAATAAGCTGAATATGAGCCAACAGTGTACAAAGGCAGCTAACAATATACTTACTGGACTGCATTAGTAGGAGTGTTGCGAGCAGATCAAGGGAAGTGAGTCTTCCCCTGTATTTGGCACTGGTGAGGCCACATCTGGAGTACTGTGTCCCGTTTTGGGTCCCCCAACTACAGAAGGGATGTGAACAAATTGTAGAGAGTCCAGTGGAAGGTGACAAAGAATGGTTAGAGGCCTGAGGATAGGACTTATGAAGAGAGGCTGAAGGAACTAGGCTTATTAGCTGCCTCTGCACATGCTCAGGTGTGTATGGGGGGCACATTTTAATTAGAGCAGTTCTAAAATAATTGTTCTAATTAAAACACCTCACTGTCATGTGTATTGAGCCCCCCGAGTTTAAAAAAAATGGCTGCAGGATGCTTTATCTAAACTTCTTTTGTTGAGGTTTAGATAAATCACCCATGGCCATTTTTTAATGTGTGGAGGCTTATACACATGATGGTCAGGCCACACTGGAGTGTTCTAATTAGAACATGAACCAGCACATGTATAGCAGCCACTTCCTAGTTTCATAGTTTCATGGGTTTCAGTGTTGAAACCCATCCTGTTCTCTTCTGCCCAACCCTGTAGCCTGTCCAGATCTGATTGCAGCCTATTTCTTTTTTCTAGTGTGCCCACTTCTCCCCACATCTTAGTGTCATCTGTGAATTTTAACAGGGTGCATTTTACCCCTTTGTCCAAGTCGCTGATTAAGATGTTGAACAGTGCGGGCCCGAGGACTGAGCCCTGTGGAACCACACTGCCCACATCCCTCCAGGCTGAATAAGACCCGTCCATGACCACTCTCTGGGTGCAGCCCTCCAGCCAGTTAGTGACCCATCTAACTGTGTAGGCATCGACACCACATTCTCCTAGTTTTTTAAGGAGAATGGGGTGAGAGACCATGTTGAAGACCTTCCTAAAGTCCAGAAAGACTATATCCACTGCGACATCTGCATCCAGGGATTTGGTGACCTGGTCATAGAAGGCCACCAGGTTGGTCTGACGGAAGAGAAAACTGAGGGATTTAATAACAGCTTTCAATGACCTGAAGGGTGGTTATAAAGAGGATAGAGCTAGACTGTTCTCAGTGGTGGCAGTTGACCGAACATGGAGCAATTGTCTCAAAATGCAGCAAGGAAAATTTGGGTTAGATATTAGTGTACCTGCCTCCGCTCTACCAGGTGTTCCCGCGCCGCCTTTGTCCGGGCCCAAGGTTTCGTGCGCCCTGGCTTTGTGAGTGCACCCCGGAGGTTACCCCTGCTGGTATCAGGGGGACCCCTGAACTCGCCTGCCATGACTTTGATGGTACCTTCAGCTGGTTTCCCCACTGGCTTAGCCGATAATCACAGTGCTGGCTTCTCCACCAGCACTGCTGCCAGCTGCTCCGCTCCGTCTCTCGGAGCCGGGTCTGGCTCCGCCTTCTTCCTTCCCGCACTCTGCGGGTGGCAGCTGACTCCCCGCTCACTGAGGCTTCTCGCTCCAGCTTCCTCTGCTCAGCTGCCCCGTTGCCTTGGCAGGGCCGCCTTTTGTTCCTCCCGGAAGGCGTCCCCCGCCCCCGCTGCTTTGCCACAGCCAGATAAATGCCCGGCTGACAACCCACGCCGGCGTTCTCGGTGCGTGGGCCTCCCTCGGCTCTTCTGGCCCTACAGGAGGTAAGCGGGACCCTTTGCTGCCCTGGGGGCCTTCCGGCGTCCCAGTTCCCCTGGGACAATTAGGAAAGATTTTTCTCATTAGGAGTGTAGTAAAAGTAAAGCACTGGAACAGGCTAACTAGAGATGCTGTGGAATCTCCATCCTTGGAGGTTTTTAAAACCTGGCTACACAAAGCTTTGACTAGGATGATATAGTTGGGGATGGTCCTGCTTTGAACAGAGGGCTGGAATAGATGATCCTTCCAACCCTAATTTTCTATGATTCTATTACATCTATCTATGAAATGTAGCAATTATGCACCTGTATGCTCAGACATTTAAATACATACATAATAGTGTAGAAATGGATGTATAGATTTTATTAAGATAGACTTGGGATGTATGTATTACTCAGAAATGTTGAGTTCACATACAAGGTATGCAGTCAGGCAGTTTCAGCTACAGATTCTTATCAAAATGTAGTCAGGTGTTATCCATACATACACAATAAGGTAATAGGCTCCATGTATTTATGTTATATTTAAGATATTGCTTTCAGAGACAATGAAATCTTATATTGTCAGTATACAAATGTACACCTATAACTCCTTGTTTCCTCTGCTATAGTCAGAATAATAAGATTATTTTGATAAATACCAGAAAAAATATACACACTTCCTATTATCACTGCCAATCATTATCACAATTTCACACTTTAATTCCATTAAGTTTTTTAAACATCTCATTCGCAATTAAAGAGCAGTTATTTTCAATTTTTTCTCAGTAGCAGTTGTTTTGCATTGTGCAAGGTAAATGCTGATGCCAAAAATTTTCCTGTAATGTAGGTAGACAGCCAAGATTAGTTTGAAATTAAATTTCATTTTATGAATAGGTTTAACAACATGTAATAGTGTGTGTGTAGTATCACACATACAACTAGCTAGAATAACGTGTAAAAGAAATGACAAGCATAATCCACAAAATCTGATCCATCTACCCAACAGTCCAGGACCAACCACTCCCATAAAATATTACTCACTCTAAAACTTCTTGATCAGAGACCTTGAACAAATTTTATTTCTCAGAGCCTCAGAGATTGTCCTGAGACAACAGTCCAGAGATAACAGTACTAGCTCAGCATAATTTCTAAATTTTCTGAGATGACACAATGAATATTATAAAGGAAATGGAGAAAGAAAATGTATTTACATTAATCCATTTTTGTATCTGGACTGAAATTCAGGCCTGTATTATATTTTCCCAAACAGATTCACACATTCCTAATTAAGTTATCATCTGACATAATGAATGCAAAGGATATTAAAGCCAACTGGATTTGAACAGTGGTATTTCAAAATAAATCAAACCTTTCTAAAAACACAAATATGAAGATTATTAAAAATGCAGCCTTAATCTATTAAAATATGAAGAATTACTTAGTTAATTCAAGTTTAATTAAGCATGTACTACTGACACATACATTAATGTTTCACATTCTTTTTCTCAATGTAGATGTTGTCCATTCTGAGGCTAAGTTTTGATAAATTAGCAGTGATTTCTCCTGCCATGAGTTCTTCCTCTTCTTAATTGGAGATCATTCATTATACTCACAAAATGGTGATTATAAAGTATGGCAGAGAGCAGTAACTCAGCACTCATGAAAATTAAGTGAAACTGGGACTCTCCATAGGTTTTACATAAATTGCTTTCTTTAAATATTTAAAGCTAAAAACTGTGAATGGGTTTAAATTTTCCAGGAGTTAAGCAAGGAGATCATGATTCAAGAGTGTATAAAGTAAAACACCACTGATCCAAACCATGTACTGAAGATGTATTAAACTCATTTGGCCTACAGACCCCTTGATCCTGCATGCTGGTGCAGTATTGACTCTGGCTGGGGCAGGACTAAGCCACATGCAGTGCCTGCTTCAGTGACCCCTCTGGCTAGTCTAGGACCTATGCTGCATTTAACACCTGTCCCAGACTGGCCAGATAGGGTGCTGCATGTAGAATATGTCCAGGACTAGCTGGAGTGGGTACTCAAGGCACTGGAGGTGGGTCCTGGACTGGGACCTCATGAATGCAATGTGCACTGCAGATCCCAGAGCAGATGCCATGTGTGGTGTGCATCTGGAAACTGTCAGACTGGGTACACTTTGTGTCCTGGACCCTGTGCATGGAGCCAGTTTGGTGCACACTGGGTGTGGCATGCGAGTCAACTTGAGTCCCAGGAGCAGCACCAGGGACCCAATGATGGGGTCCTATGGGCCAGATATGGACTGCAGGCTGGCTCTTTGACACCTGTGATCTGTTGTATAACCCAGTATATAGTATCTTTCTTACTTCTTGTAGATGCATTTCTCTGCATTTGCTCTTTGTTAAAACTAGAAAGGGAAGAGGTGTACCTTTCTTAAGAATGAAGTAAATAAATCCTAATTACATTATTTTATGTTGGGGGTGAAGGTTCAAGTTAGTATGTCTATTGAAGCAAATCCTCACTCCTAATTAGGATCCCTCTTGCCCCCCTCCCCTTCCCCCCCACTACAGTATCTGGTTTCAAGCTATAAACACACTAGGGGAAAAGCTTTGATGGATATAGAACCAAGCTTACCTATTTACTAATTATGACATTTTAAATAAAGTAACATGTTGACTGTAGAAGAACCTGGTCTCAAGGATGGCTGTATCATGGCGTGGGGTCCCCAGGGATAGCCATGATGACCATAGTGCTCCGTGACCATGTCTGCTCTGCCCTGCAGGCACCTTTTAATCTCACCTACCATGTCTTATTGGTTGAAGTAATAATCTGGGAGGTTGCCCACGAATTTGTATAGTCATGGTCCTGCTAAACCACACTA
>NW_005842750.1:526164-538285 GCF_000455745.1 Alligator sinensis | reverse complement strand
AGATCCTGCTGATTTTGCATCCCTTTCTGGGTCTCATTCAAATTCAGTGCCTCCCAAGACACTCTAAGCCTTATGGGCTACATGTGTGGCTCCAAAACTGCCCCTTTACCATGCCCCATGCATCGCAGCTTGTATTTAAAATTGTACCTTTTGATGAGGCCACAGTGAAGCTGGCCTCCTGTCATCACTGGGCCCTTGGCCCCAGTAGCTGTGCCCTCTGGCACTGGGGTCTCTTCAACCCCTGTATCCACTGTGCCGTCACTGGAGCTGGGGCTCTACAACCAATGAGGCCTCCTCCTCCCCAATTAGCCCCATCCCAGTCCACCACTTCAAATAACAAAGTAAATATGAGCCCCTAGGCTGTAACATAACAACAACATTAACATTGGACATCACACTCTTCCCCTTTAAGAAGCCAAGATTCTCTCTCAGCAATGTATGCCTGCTATCCCCCAATACTTTAGAAGCTCCTACAATCCATTAGTCTTACTAGCAACAGAATAGGCAAACAAGCATCTGAATAGTGTTTCTGCAAGAGCTCCTTCCCCCTGGCTGATGACAGAGAACTAACCACCTGCCAGCCCCAGCCCTGGGGCTTACATATGCCCAGGGCCCTGTTTCCTTCCAGTCAGCTGACCAGGTTAATACCCTGATTAGCCTGCTGCCAAGTTAGCCTGTAGCTGTGGAGCCCTGCCTAGCCCTCAGGGTTCCCTAGCTAAGCTGCCTCTGCTTTTGAAGGAACAGGCACACCTTAGTGCCCTGTGACAGACTATGACACCCTCTGGTGGCCAAGAGACTCCTGCCACACTTCAACTCCTCAGAGTACCCTCCTTTTTCTACCTTCTCTTCTTCTTCTCTGTGAATGTGTATAAGTGTGTGTAATGTATGTGCTTTCCTGCACAATGATGTATCACACTGACAGGGAAAACACAACTTTCTTTTAAAATGTAGGCAGGGGAAATAACAAGAACAAATAAGAGGTTTTGGGGGGAAGAGTAAGTTGAAAGAAATGGATTGGATAGGGATAAATAGAGTTATTCCAGGCAAGGGTAATTAGTAAGCTGTATCCAATCCTGCGCAAGAACAGAAAATAGGAGACTGACTAGGAAACCAAGTCAGTCCAGTAGTACCTTTCAGACTCTGTTGC
This sequence comes from Alligator sinensis, assembly GCF_000455745.1. Taxonomy (NCBI): domain Eukaryota; kingdom Metazoa; phylum Chordata; order Crocodylia; family Alligatoridae; genus Alligator; species Alligator sinensis. Next base: position 537,138 of record NW_005842750.1, on the reverse strand, counting down.
TCAGGAAGAAACAGCTCACTAAAGGGACAGAAAACCTGAAGACAGAGGCTTATATGCTCTTTCTATGTCCCTCCCTAGAGCCCTGTGATCGACAAGGGACACAGGGAAAGATCAGTCACTGGCCAGCTACAGATGTCAGTCTTTCCCCCCCATGCTTCTCCTCCTTCTTCTCAGTTTTTGTTCTTCTGAAAGACTGCCTTCCGAATCTCCAAATCTTTTTCTGAATCTTTTCCAAATCAATTTGGACGTTTGTTTTTTTCTCCCAATTCAATTCAGATTCAGTGATTCAGCCTCCGAATTGGGCCGAATCTTCTCTGAATTGAATCGGCAACCACAGCTTTGCACACTCCTAATAATGATCTACTGAAGGAACATTTACTGAAGGAACAAGTTCTAGGAGTATTGGTCTCCAATTACCTGAGGCTTGGTGTATTTCTTTTACTTAACCCTGGACTTCCTGTTGCTCCCACATTTCACTTTCTTCTCCAGATTTATTGGTTAACATGCTACATGTCATTAGTGGGTTAAGAAATGTCTGACACCCTATATATTTTGTTACAAGGGCTTGTAAAATATGTTTGATGTTTTATCCCTGATCAGGGGTATAATATAAATATGTAACTTGAATTTACTGGCACAATCTTAGCTTTAATTAGCATGTAAACTGCTACTGAACCTACATACATTTAACTTTTTATTAGATATGAAAATGATTCATTCAATTTCTAATTAGAAGTGAAAGTTGAAATAGGCAGGGTAATAGTAAAACTGGTAATTAAAATTGCATCTACTCCAATATACAAAGTTTCACAGCTTGGGAGGCGGGAAATGAGTGCTGCAGAAACAGATCTCATTCTAAATGTGACAGTCCTCAAACTAACCATTCCTGATTTACTAAGCTGGACAAGTGATGTAGCAGAAAGGGATAAAGTTTACTATACTGATCATTATAATTAACAGGTTCTGGTATGGGTTGATCTTCAGTGCAAACAAAAATAATTAAACGATTGTAAATAAAAAAGGAAAAAGTGAATTTTCTAGACACTAAAATATGGGTAAATATAGGGAACGGGTGGAGAGAATAACAGGTATTTATTACTTGGCCTTAAAGATGAGTAAGAATTTCCACTTGACTGCCAAAGGAAAAGCAGCCTTCTGTAATTAAAAGAGGGGGGTGGAACACCAAAATAACTTCATTTATATACATTGTGAGGAGATAATACTAGTGCAATGATCATTACTGCACTTAATTGAATCCAGGGTGAGGGTTTTCCCCCTCAGTCTGGGAAGGATGGTGGCCCAGCTCCAGTTTAGGCCCCAGGCTCAGGGCTGAAGCTGGAGCTGGGCCCTAGGACAGAATGGCTTGTTTGGCAGGTGAAAGGGCATACATCTGGAAGGGGAGAACATTTGTGCTTGCCTCCCTAACCCCCACCTCTGCATGGGGAGGAGGCATGGGAGTTAGGGGATAGAAGCATGCATAGAAGGCAAGGGACAGGCATAGAAAGAGAGGCAAGCAGCCACAGGTACATGGCAGTGGGGAGAGCATGCAAGGGGAAGGGACAAGGGGCAGGGGAGCAAGAGGCAGTGGCCTGGACACTCGCCCCCTACTAATGCTTTCCCTATCAGTGGGGGAACATATTTAAGATGAGTTTCCATTAATTTGATTCTATACACGTAAAATTACAACAAATTCTAATTCTGCTTATTTCGTGTATTTTAATGCATGTATTCTAGTTATTGGGGAGGAGGCTGTTTTAATTTCAAAGTCATCTTGGCTTTGGGTAAACACAGTATATTTTACACATTATCTCCACCTTACTTAAAATAAAAATGTTACACATTTAAATTTATAAATATACAGGCCCAATATACTGACTAATAATAGAGGTACAGTTCTAAAGCAAATTTTATCCCTGGGGTATCATGATGCAGACAGAAAAATGCCAAACCAAATATACCTAGAGAAATGGCAAGCAATGACTATCGTTACTGACTGAATATTAACTGTGCCTGTAGCTAGTCTATACAAACACAACCTCTTCTTCTTTTTTGGCCTGCTTGTGTGCTTCTTCCAACTGTTGCAGCTTTTTAAGACTGCATATTCTGTAGGAGGCAAGTGGCGGACCTAAACATGCCACTATGTCACTGTAAAAATGAGCTACAGCACTGTAGCTCATTGCTATGGTGACACAGTGTCACTGGTCACAAACTGTGATGGTGATGTTACTACACAGTAGCATGTTCCTAATGAACAGTAGCAGCTAAAAAATGTGTGGCAATGGGACTGCACAGTAATACTGTGCAGTTGGCCACTCATGTAGATGTGGCTAAAAACCACCAACTACTTTGTGAAGTAGCATAACTTGGGGGTATACATGGCAAAGAATAACTGCTGCTGAAGCCACGTGATTGTGCCACTGTTGGTGGTGACACTAGTGATGGTGACACATGGAAGTTGCTGCTGCCCCAGTGTGTAGCAGCTGCCCCACTCACCAGGGCATATTGTTACACTGCTAACTATATGCTTGTACAGTGATAAAGCAAGATATGACTCAATATTATTGATGCTTCTTTAGGTCATTACAAATTCAATTTTGGCATAGCCCAGTAGCAACCAATCTGCCTTTTTTTTTTTTTTTTTTTTGCTTTATTAACAATTCATTCAGAAATTTACATGGGAAAGATATCATAATGCCACTTGAACCTCCTTTGTAAAAAAACTTTGGGATATAGGGAAAAAGCCTACGAAAGAAAGGGGTCCTTTGTCATGCCTTGAAAATTTAATGATAACAGACTTGATATACTAGGTAAGAATAACAACTACATTACGTATTCTCCAGGAAATCTGATGTCCTTCATTTGTTTCCCCCTACTTTGCTTATCTTGTCTTGTTCATAGTACAGAATACTGATTTTCCTCGAGTGAATGAAGGAGGCTTTTTTCCCCTCCATGTGCTTTCACCCAACATTAAGCGGTGTCATTGTTGTGATGCAACCTTCCTACAGTTGCGATGCAACCTTCCTTCCAGTCTTTGAAAGGTTTGCTTTTACAGTTTAAAGAAAAATTGCCAACAAAAATCTATCTAATTCCAAGCAAGTTAATCACAAGATGGAGAATTTGTGAATTTTCATGAGATTTCAAATGTTTCCTGAAAATATCTTAAGTTTGCTATGAAAAGTTTACATAGTGAGCTCTTCAGGAGTTAATAATGTTTTGTGGTGGGAAGGAAGGCACGTGACAGCTGTACCCCTCTGTGGGAATGGGGGTATGGGCTTGGAGGGGAAACTGTGGGAGAGTGGGGTTAAGAAGGGGTTGGAGTAATGGATGAGCAGGGAGTGAGGATGTGAGTGGCAGTTGGCAGATTGGGTTGGTTTTGGCAGGAGGGTTTTGCATGTGTAGGTGTTTGGGCAGGGAGTAAATGTTTGCGGGGAGGAGGAGAGTTCAAGTTCTAGGGTTTTGGAGTTTTACTTGGGTAATCCTGGCTTTAAGTTCATTTACTGTATGCTGCTTTGAGCCTTTTTCATAGGGTGGGATTTAAATCTAACAAATAAATAATTGCATCTTGATATAATAATTATATCAATTGTAAAGCCAGAACAGTTAGTCAATGCCAGGGTGTTTTTCAGGTCTGGGTAATCAAAGCACTTGCTTGAGATTCTATAACAACATACCTAGCTTTGATTAACACAAAAATGTTGACAAGGGAGGCAAACATAATATTGTCCTTCTAACTGTGAGGGAGACAGGGGACAAGAAATGGATGAGCAGCATCCCGAATTTACTGTGGTGCTGAGTAGCTCCGGGAGTGGTGGGCTGAAGATGCTGCAGCACTTCTGGAGCAGCGTTACACTCTGGATTGGTAGGATTGGTAGGGGTCAGGCATGAAGCAGTATTCTGACCCTGGAGAGGGGCACAGCATCAGTGGCAGCAGGCAGCAAGCTGAACTGCCTCCAGGCAGCTCACCCAGCCAGAGCAGCAGGGTGCTCAGAGGAGCACTATCCAACAGCCTGGACAACTGGCAGAAGCTGAGCCAGGGGACAGCATTTGAAGCTGACCCAGAAACAGCCAGATTAATTACAGGTCAGAGGGACCTTGGGTGGAGGTGGACAAAACCAAAGGTCTGAGGGCTCAGCCCAAACATATCCCATGAACAGTATTAATGGGCCCAGAGGTAAGGGAAGAGCCTGAAGTCTAAACCCTTCTCCAGGCCCCAAGTTCCATAATAGAAGACGGGCTACAGGAGACCTTAGAGTTCATGACTGGACCCTTGGAATAAGGGCTGAAGAGCAATAAAGTCCACAGGACTGCCAAAGGGACTTTGTACAACAAGCTCAGGGCAGTGAAATGTGCAACTGTCAAAGGATCCCAGATAGAGGGAAGTTTATTATTTTGGTGCCAGTGTGGTAAGCCAGCAGTGGTTATCATTCACAGCATATTGATTGATTTGGAGTATTTGGGCCTAAGACAGGGCTTTAAGGCCTGAGCTATTTAACTGGCAACCACTGAAGCTCAGCAATGAATAAAGCCATAGTTAAATTAGGACCAGCCGAGAAGACGGCTGTTACAATGGTGGCTATAAAGAACATGTACCATTAGAGTCATCAGGGGCTCCTACTGTTATACATCTCTGTCTCAGTCTGGATGTGGTTAGGGTGGAGTAAAGTAGAGGTTTGAAGGCCCACAAAGAGAACAGGATGAGGAGTCTGGAAGGTCACCTAGGGGGAACTGCATCCCATAAATTATATCAACCTTGTGGCAGGTGAGAAGTATAACATCAAGTAGGCAGACTGAGCAACTGAGTCTAGGCTCCATCCTGTTGCCACCAGTAGGGTGGAGGTCCCTGGGTAGGGGTCCCAAACCATACAATACTTAAAGCCAGCACAGTAACCAATTTAAGAGCCAGGCTTCTTCTCTACCTGCACCTTTTTGTATCCTATTGGAGAGGTACCCAGTGAGGATCAAAACACACTTATATTTAGCATCACTGACTAGTAAAATAAGTTAAAGTTACTACTTTCACTAAACACAGAGATATTTGTACAACAGGGACTGCGTGCATGTAATTCTGAATTCATTAATACTTCAGTTGCTAAATTAAAATAAATGGTTGGGGAAGAAAGGTAGAGCAAAATCTGGTTAATTCATCATTCGATGGGAATAGGTAATGATGAATAATTGCCAATAGTTTTGATTTTCAACACTTCATGCGGTATATTTTGCATGCCATGTTGAGGCACAGTAAAGAATTTTTTTGGCATTAAAAATAATGAAAAATATATACATTCTGAGTGTAGTTTGTACATATTTTAGGTTACTATGAGAACTGTATGATTTCAGCGAAATGTTTACCAGTATTACATGATTATAGTGGAGAAAATTAATTGGTCAAAGATTTTTCCTTTAAGTTCCAACATACATTCATTACCAAAAGACAAGATAATATAGCAAAATAGAACAGTTGATTGTCTACGTCTTGTTGCAACAAGATAAGCTGAAGAGTATTCAATGCTTTGTGAACATTGGGTGGCTTCAGGGGTGCTACAGAGGATATATTTTAAGATAACTAATCATGAACGCATTCTAATGCGACTTATAATTCACATAGGCTTGAACACATGATGAACTATCGAAAGTGATTTATGTACAAATCAATACAACTCTGGCTAGGATTCAGTCCACTGAGTAATAAGATGATAGTGATGATTTATCCCAGTGACAAATTAACCAGATTTCACTGCGTATATGTAAGACAATTTCTACTTTTAGCAGTATCATTAGGGGTACACACCCAGTCTAACACATTACAGACCCCTTGCTTTACTGTTTTCATAAACCAATGCTCATCCAGAAACATTTTGCAAAATACAACTCAACATATCTTGAAAAGATGTATGGAGTTGTGGTTATGTGTGGAATACTAAATAATTATCCTTGTTTTAAATTTCAATCATAGCTTATACAGGTCATTGATATGTTGAATTATGTAATAAACTGTATGAAATTATGGGCGAATGTTCTAATTAGAGAGAAATATATACAGCATAAATCTTGCATACAGTAACAATGGAGTTGATTTATCATGTGTTGGTTAGCTGCTATGCTAATTGCACTAAATTCAGTAATTATTCACCCACCAGAACTATAGTTAATTCATTTGTGATTAGTATTTTTCTTATTTAGAAATGTAAGAGCACAGATACAAAATCTGGGCAGTGCTTTCAAAAGAGACTCCAAATGTGTACTACAGTTGCTTTAGATTTAATAGAAAAGATGGTGTGTGTTATCTGAATCCCAACTGATGATTGCTCCATCTGGATTGTTTACAAGAACCACTTATCCCTTATTATTTCTGGATTTATTACAATATTCTCACATTCATTTTTTTTCTGGTTAGAGAAGGTATCTTAAAAAACATCTTTACAATACTTACATATCCTTCATAATTTTCACTGTCCTATTTAACTCAATTTTTTATTCAAACTGCTTGAGAATATCCCTTTAGTTATCTTTGTTTTTTCTTAATAAATCTTCATCTACATTAATTGTCTACTTAAGTGTTAGTTATTTGAAATATCATATTATAACTGCTAACTCGAGTCCTGCCCTGACCATCCTGTTTATCAGTTTAATCTTACATCACTCATGCCCACTTCAAAGCTCAGAAGAGTGGAAACTTCCTTTCCAAAATGATATAATATTGACTGAGAAAGTAAAAGTATGTCTTCTGCTAAAATATCTTAATTTCTCCACAATGAAAGTTATACCTTTTTTGGTGAGGAAAATTTAAATAATACTTTATTCCATGTTGGGATGAAAGGGATTTATTTTCCTTGACACACTTTCTGCGTATTTTGATCTTAAGATATTAGGGGTGGATTTAAGAAGAGAGGCTGAAAGCTGTCTAAGCCCTTATGCATTTAAAAGTACCCAAAAGTATGTTGATTCTTTGGTTCAGCTAGGTTTTTATAATTGCACTCTGCCACTTTATTCATCTTATCTTCCCCAACCTAACTTTCCTTTCAGAGAGGTCTGCTCGAGAGAGAAAATAGGGGTCTGTAGAAGGCTGCATGTTACAGAAGTTGCAGCCTAACTACAGGCAGTAGGAAAGTGATTACAGGCCTGCCTAGGGGGGACTGAACTAGCTGATGAGGATAATTGGTTAGCCCAGAGGAAGTTAAAAGCTCCAAGGAAAGGGAGCTGGAGAGAGAGAGGGAAAGCTGTGAGGTTAGACGCTGCAGCACTGAGCCAGGTTACTCTATCAGGATCTGGAAAAAGACCACAGGGTTTGGTTTATCTCTTTATTGTTTTTACTTGATGTTTGATAGTTTACGGTTATGTTGGGTTCTGTGGGATGAGTTTCCCCAGGAAAATAAAGACTGCAGTCTAGTACATGGCAACATGCTACAGGGTCTAATTAAATTAGACCAACTATGAAACTATGAAATTATTTGAGCCAGAGTGACAGAAATCATGAGGGGTTAAAGGATTGTCTGTAGGGCTCCATCTACACATTAAAGCTATTGATCAATGAACTGGTTAATTGGTTAATTAACTGGTTCATTTCACAACTACCTTGAGACCAGCTACATGTCGAAAGTAGATATCATAGTATAAAAAATTCCAAGCAGCTACAAAGTTAGACATCAAATGTGTACTAACTTTATAACTGGTTGCTATTGAGTTTTAATTTGTAGATGTATCAGGGTCATCCCTGTAGCTTTAATTCACATGTGTAGCAGGGTCTTCCCTACAGCTGGGAGCCCCAGCTGATGTGGGTTCTGGGACACAGGGGACACCTTACTGGAGCTAGGAGTCCTGTAATGGAGGGAACCTTCTGCCTTAGCAGCTACCATGCTCAGCTGGATCCTGTCAGTTGGAGGTAAGTTTGCCTCAGGGGTTTGGGAAACCCATAAGAATGGAAAAATCATGGCTGCCATGCACCCCTGGGGATGGAAGATTACAGCTGCTGTGATCCCCCAGCATTGGGGTTGAGTGAAACACCAGAGGCTGGGAGATTGTTGTAGCTGCAACTGTCCAGCTCCGGGGGTGCATCAGGCACCCTCATGGCTGGGAGCCCATCAACTGAGGGGGCTCCCAACTGCAGGAGCTTGTTTTTTGCCAGTTCATGGGGAGTCCAGAATTGGGTTCTCCCTGCACCAGCAATAAGATGTGATGGGATCTAACATGTGGACCCATAATCAGGCCTACCATGCACATGTGGCATAGTAGGAGGTGCTACTGTGGGGATCATGCATGAGATCTCATTGTGCCTTTGCCTGCATGTGTAGAGGGGCCTTAAGGAGTATATTTAAGGAGTATATTTGGCAAGCTGAGGTGCCAATCTTCAGGGTGCAGCCAACTGACATTCCCTGGTCCAATACTACCTGATATTAACAGAACCAGGTACTAGTTTGGTTTTGCAAAAGTGTGAAAATTACAGTACAGCTCATTGGTAGGAGAAAGGTACACTGGAGAAGCCAAGACATCATTGAATTCTTCTATATTCCTCCCTTCTTATACTCCACTGAGCAAGCAACTTTCTTCATTTTGAAAGATATACATCTGTGGTGCACTTGTGCTGAACTATGCAAAGTTGGAAGTTCACAACCTTTGGTCCTAAGATCCAAATATGTTATCTGCTAGGTCAGTTTTCAAAATGAGAGATGGCTATCTTTAATGGAGGATATGGACAGAAAATAACAACTACAACAACACAAAAATCTCAGCAAACAACTTTCACAATTTAATTTAGTTAATTTACATGTAAATGTGAGAGATTTAAACCCTTCTTTTAATGTGAAACTCAATGAAATCTTATCTATGGAACTGCGGGGGTCTTCATAACATTGGGTCAAAATAACCTTGAGGTACTGATTTAATGAAATAACTAATGTATTTGCTTCTATAATCCTAGTTTTTCATACTTTATTGTGAAGGAAGCCATTTTTAGTGTTTTTAAAAACTCACCAAGAACACGTATTAACACAGCAGTGCGTCTGGCTGCAGCAGAAATACAATTATGTAAATTAGATTTGTGTTCCCTGAAGAGTCCTAATAGGATGATTGACCTATATACCATTTAATTTGTTCTCATACTTTCTCTTTATTGTCTTCCAGCTGCACAAGAAATTAAAACTTGTTAAACTGCACTGCCCCGCAATTATATATCAAAGGTTCTTGTGTCACTCTGTGTCAAAAGCGATTAATAGTTTGCATGCTGCTTATCTCTATTAATGCATCAATGTTCTTAACGAAAAACAAAAAGCAGTATTATAGACCATTTATATTAAGTAATTTGGGAAATCTTATTTTATTGCTACCACTGCTGCTGTTGGCAATAATCCTAATGAGCAAATTTTTAGAAGAATAAAGATAAATGATCATAGATGATAAGAGCTAAAATTAAGAAAGCACTATCAATGCTTTTGAAAAAAATAGAAAACACTGAGATTTCCATCTCACAATATGAAAATGGATATCTCCACTTCCATTAGAGATGGAATATCATTCAGTTAATTATCTTCCTTAAAATATAAGTGTGATATAATATGACTGCATGGTATAATTTGTATATTCCTGACCCAAAGCCTATGGAATTCAAACAGAATATTTCATGTGGGTTCAATGGCCTTCAGATTAATACAGAGCTCTGTTATTAAATGTGTTATATGCTGCAACTATTATTACTGAGACCAGATTTTTTGTCACCATACATCATAGTTAATTTAAAGCAGTGGTTCTCCAGCTTTATAGACTCAAGGCACCCCTCAGAAAATGTCAGCTCTTAGCTTTCACTCATTTTTTTTTCCTAAAGAAGAATAATAGAGCAATTCTTCTTTTGCAAGGAACAGATCAGAATTTTTTGACACTATGGGTTCCTATTTAAAATATCTGCATTTATCTTGTGAATTATGTATAGCTGTTGGCACACACAACAGTGCTAATATTGTGTGACACCCTTTGAAGGATCTCAAGGCATCCCAGTGTGCCACCACATCCAGGTTTAGAGAATCACTGATTTTAAGTTTCATGAAATGTAGGTTTAATTGACTTTGCAAAATTAAATACTTCTGTTATAAGAAAAGATTTTTTTTTTTTAATTCAGGCAGGTATAATTTACTCTTTAAATAAATAAGAGAAAGATGGTAACAGAAAGGGCAAAACATAGCCACATATGACTCTCCTCTACAATATACTCTTTAGCTATGTAGATGCTTCTTCATCCAAACAGCACATGGAGCAGGATTGGAAACTGAATGCAAGGACCAAAACCAGCAGTTACAGGGCTAGATAGGTGTCATCTAGATATACAAAGTAAAATAGGATTCTGCCTGGATCTGCAATAATATGGCAAGTTGCATAATTCAAAATTTGCAGTAGTATTTACAAGGCCCCATCTGGGAAAATTATGATAAAAGAAAACAAATTTCCCCACTATGTTCCATATATTATTGTCTTCGTACCCATACATTTTGAGTCAAGGAAATGGTGAAAAGGGAGGAAGTGTTTTCTTCTACTATTGCTTTCTTCCACCATTGCCTCCAAAAGAAAATACACAGAATTACCAAATTATATTATCAGCTTGAGAAAATTTAGGACAACTTTGGTAGAGACATTTAGGAAACAGAGCATCTCTCTTACCGGTTCAACTGGCTTTGAATTAATATTTTGGTTATTAAAACAATTCTGGTTATTGATACAAAAAGATTCTTCATGAGCCTTCAAGTATCAATTAAAAAATTATTTCTGACCAGTGCTGAGTTTTTGCAAAAAAAATTAGTACAAAGATCAATAATGAAAAATAAAAAAAAACACCATTTGATGTTAAGACTGGGAAGGGATTTAACAGCAGCCTTCAAGTACCTCAAAGGTGGTTCCAAAGAGGATGGAGCTAGACTGTTCTCCATGGTGGCAGATGACAGAACAAGGATGAATCTCAAGTTGCAGCTAGGGAAGTTTAGGTTGAATATTAGG
>NW_005842750.1:525119-526154 GCF_000455745.1 Alligator sinensis | reverse complement strand
GAAAGAAAAACTTTCTCATCAGGAGAAAGTTTACTTTGGATGTGGTAAAGTACTGGAACAGGTTACACAGGAAGGTTGTGGAAACTCTATTTTTGGCAGTATTTAAGATCTGGCTAGTCGAAGCCTTGTCTGGGATGATCTAGTTGGGGATGGTCCTGCTTTGAGCAGAGGATTGGACTAGATGACCTCCTGAGGTTCCTTCCCACCTTAATTTTCTATGATTCTATGATTTTCAAATTGCTTTGATAAAGTCTATATATGGTCCATTAAAGATTTAGTTCCTTTCAAAGGAACTAAATCCTTGACCAGAAGTTTCCCCGGGAACTGGCTGAGGCAGCATGCTCCAGGACCATGGTTGTCATGGGTGACTTCAATTACCCGGACATCTCGTGGGAGGATCGCTCAGCAAAATCTGAGTGGTCGCAAAGCTTCCTCTCGTGCATGGATGACCTCTACCTGATTCAAGAAGTCTACAGGCCAACGAGAGGCAAAGCGCTCCTCGACCTGGTACTGGCTACTGGGGATGACCTAGTCGGTGACCTACTGATCGATCGGAAGCTGGGTGACAGCGACCACGAGCTGATCACCTTCACCATCCGCCGAAAAGCTGGCAAGTCAGCAACACAGAAGTCCTTGACTTCAGGAAAGCTGACTTTGACTCAGGAGGCTTGTCAGTGAGGCCCTCAGGGAGAGGGGAGTTCAAGAAGAGTGGTTGCTCCTCAAGGGAGCAATCCTCCATGCAGAAGCTAAGTCTATTCCATCTCGGAGGAAAGGCAGCAAGAGGGCACAGCAGCCCCCCTGGCTCTCCAGGGACCTAGCAGACCTCCTGAGGCTAAAAAGAAAGGCCTACAAAGGATGGAGGATGGGAGTCACCTCCAAGGAGGATTATTCTGCACTGGTCTGGTCCTGCAGGGAGCACACCAGGAAAGCCAAGGCTGCAACTGAACTCCAACTAGCTTTGAGCATCAAGGACAATAAAAAGTCCTTTTTCAGATATGTGGGGAGCCAGAGGAAAAGCAGGGGCAACATTGGACC
>NW_005842750.1:514558-524520 GCF_000455745.1 Alligator sinensis | reverse complement strand
GGCAGTGCTATGTTGGCTAGCACTATGGAAGAAAGAGACTTGGGGGTCATCATTGACCACAAGATGAACATGAGCCTGCAATGCAATGCGGCAGCTAGTAAAGCGACCAAAACGCTGGCTTGCATCCATAGATGCTTCTCAAGCAAATCCAGGGACGTCATTCTCCCCTTGTACTCGGCCTTGGTGAGGCCACAGCTGGAGTACTGAGTCCAGTTTTGGGCTCCACAATTCAAAAAGGATGTGGAGAAGCTTGAGAGAGTCCAGAGAAGAGCCATGCGCATGATCAGAGGTCAGGGAAGCAGACCCTACGATGACAGGCTGAGACCCCTGGGACTCTTTAGCCTGGAAAAGCACAGGCTCAGGGGATCTGATGGCCACCTATAAGTTTATCAGGGGTGACCACCAGTATCTGGGGTAACGTTTGTTCACCAGAGCGCCCCAAGGGATGATGACTAGGTCGAACGGTCATAAACTACTACAAGACCGTTTCAGGCTGGACATAAGGAAGAATTTCTTTACTGTCCAAGCCCCCAAGGTCTGGAACAGCCTGCCACCGGAGGTGGTTCAAGCACCTTCATTGAACACCTTCAAGAGCAAACTGGATGCTTATCTTGCTGGGATCCTATGGCCCCAGCTGACTTCCTGCCCTTTGGGCAGGGGACTGGACTAGTTGATCTTCCAAGGTCCCTTCCAGCCCTAATGTCTATGAAATCTATGAAAATATTTTACTTCACTTTCTAAAGATACTTCAGTAAGTAATAATATTTTAAGAGATACTATGCTGTTTTGGCTAGAGGTCTTTTTTTAATATGGGAACACACAACATCAAGGTCTTTAACACAAGGGTTGTGCTGGCGAAGTCTGCTAGTAGGGCAGACATGCATGTTTTGCCAGCCACCTTCTAAGAATGGATGGGGAGGAGGACATTTTAGGCAAAGAGATTGTAATTACTGTGAAATACTGAATGTTTTGGATTGGGAGAGGTACTGAACCATAACTCGGGCTTAATCTACAATGAGCTGCATTATACTGAAGAAAAAGTGAATATATGCAAACAAGGAGTGCACCACAATAAGCAGAACTATATTGGACATAGTTTAACATATCGTTTCTCATCTTTATTTTCAATTGTTATTCAAATTTATGAAATAATAAGTCTTTACTGTCTGACCCCACATATTGCAATATATTAAACACTGTGCTGTCTAATACAGTTTCCACTGACCATTAGCTACTAGACAAATGCATCAAATATATTTATGCAGTGAATGGTTTCCAGTTTTCTAGCAGATGGACTTCCCTATATCAGTGGCACTGTAGGAGAAATTATTCGCTTAAGCTTCCAACGGGGCTCGTTTCCCAGCTGAGACTCAAATAAGCAGGAGATGAGGGTGTGGTCTTTCCAGTTTATTTGGCTGAAGGTCCCCCCACCTCAGAAATGCAGAGGGGCCCCGGTTGCACTCTTACACACGTATTTATATTCTCTGGTTACATGAGATTTTTGCATGCGCAAAGCTGTAGCGGAAAATGACTAGTACTGCGTAACTCTTCTTTTACCTGCAGCGTAAGCTCCAATCAAAATAAAGTTTTAAAAAGTTTTACCAAATAAGGCACAGTTCTGCCGTTAAGCTTGTCTATCATGCTTAGTTACTATGGGGGAAGTTGTGGGCCCCTGAAGGTACAGGCTGTGCTTCCCGTATTGCTAAAGGAAACCCCTTTCTCTGCGCACAATTTCTAACAGCACTCATACTATGTCCAGCTCTTCTGGGCCCTGAATGGAGCTTTTTAAAAGTCTGTTGGTCTGTGGATGAAAAATCATGCCATGCAAAAATATCAGAGTAGGCACAAAAATTCACATTGGAAAGGGCCTGTTAGCTTTAAAGTATGATGTCTGCCATTTGCCATTTCAATATGAAGTCGCAATGGTCTAGTACCTGCCTCTAGGACCCAGGTTCTCAATTTTTATAGTCTGTTCTTATGAGAATTTTTGGAAGACTGCCCTTACCAGGCTATATCTTGGGGGCTGATTGCTAATAATTTTGCTTTTTGCTTAAAATACCCAATGTGGAACAGAGGTTGGAAAGATCAAAGGAGGTTTACTAAGCTACAGTGTATAATATCCATCAGCAGGTGAAGGAGTCTGTCTATGCTGCTTCCTTGCTGAGCCTGGAACAGATGCTGAGGAATAAGACCTGGTAACTCACTCCCATTCCATGCATACTCAAGCCTGGAAATTAGTTAAGTAGCATGGAGGATGCAGTGTGTTGCGTTTTATTTCATTTTTCATGCATTGTCCCTTTAAGGCCAAAGCCCTAATTTTCAGCACTGCAGGTTTCAGTTTGTTTTGCAGCAGTTTTGCAGCACTGGGGACTCCATTTTCCCTTCCACAAGGAGTCAGGGAACATATTCTTGTTTCCTTTCACTCACCAGGACGTGGCTGGGTCAAAGTCAGAGCAAGTATAAGTCTTGCATACATACTAGGACAACTGTTAAGATCCACCCTGGGTATGATTCCAGAGAGTTATATTACTAAATACTTGTTAGTTCGACATAGGAGAGTCCAGAGTGTTGTTGCTGGACTCGCAACATTACCCAGGATTCCTAAGCATGTACCCCAGTGCCACTCTCAGGCTCTCCCAAGACAAAGAACCTAACTCCTGGGGTCGTGTGCATGCAGAGCACAAACAAGCAGATGAGACCTGATTTTGGCAGAGGTCCCAGGGCTGGCAGGGTGGCAGTTTAGATGTGGCCTATGATAGTGATGCAAATGAACACATTACAGAGATTATATTATTTTGATAAAGTTGAATGATCATGAAAGTTTCTCAAGGACATGTTTTGAAAGGACCCCCCCCACCCCCACCCCCAAATCCATTTTTCCTCCGAATGACATTATTAAATGCAGCCCTGAGAGACTCCTCAGTTTATCGTGGCAAAACCTACATGCTGGAACTCTCTCCAGAGCTTATGAGGAGGATCAGTGTTCATGTAATAAGAAATTCAAGTGTTTCACCTTGATTGAGCTATGTTTTGCTACAGATAGTCTTTAATTGAGTATGACAAGTTTCCCTCCACCTGCCAAGTGCAAGCGCTTTGATTAACAATTCAAAGCTGTTGTGTCAGGTGAGTCTTATAATCTCCCATTGAAGTTTGTTGCCAGTCCTAGTTGAGTTCTCCTTTTTATTTATTTATTTTTCAAAGCACATGAAAATGTTGCCCTTGTTTAAAAACAAAGATACAAAAGGAGACTTATCTTGCTAGAACAGCACTGGTACAGAATTAATAATACATTTCCTGCAGTTAAGCAGATGGAACCAAAGGCAATGAATTTCATATTTCACTGTGAATTTTTCTTTGTGTTTTTTGTTCTTTAGTTTCCAAGTTGACATTGGAATGGATTCTGACTTTAGCTCCTCAGGTATAAATCTGGAATAATGATACTGACATTCTATCTGAATAACTGAAACCAAAATCTACCTTGCTTTTATTTGTTTTCACTTGTGGACATAAATCTGAGCCCATAATGGGTACAAAGGTTCAACACTTAAAAGATTTTGGCTGTCTAAAGCAAAATGATGACTCTAAACTTTGTTTCACCTGCTTGTCTTTTACCATGTTCAACCTTAATTGACTCAGTTGTGGAAAGGATTTACTTGCAAGCTTTCTGGTATCATTAAGAGAGAAACAAAGCACTACCATGATGTCCTAAATCTTGGTCAATCAATTTGTTTTGGATGGAAGACTGTCTTAGATCTTTGCTTGATTTGCATCCCAGATTGTTATGAGAAATTTGCTCTTTCTTTTACAACCTTCCCAGCCTGTTCCCCACCCAACTCCACGCTCATAGAGATGACCAGGAAATAGACTTCCCAGCTTGTTCCCCACCCAGGTCCACACTCATGGAGCAGAGCAGGAAACAGGCTTCCCATCTTCTACAATACAATCATGGAATTGGGGCTGGGAACTGTCCTGGTCAGAGCTACAATGTGGGGTAGGTCCCAGGCCCCTGCCCCAATCCTGTGGTGGGGCAGCTAATAGTGATCAAATTCATACATAGACATGCCCACTGTGAGTTACTGGCAACATCCATAGTATAACCTAGGTCTCCTATTTGCTTGCCTGTATTTGTCTCCTAGTCAATCAAAACCTTTCTAGAATCTTAGATCCTAATACCATAGAAGAGGATTTTGTTTCATTGGGTAAACACAGTACTCCACAGTAAATATCTCAAGCATATACACATGCACCCCTATTAGGGTGCAGGAAATAAATACAAGTACTACCCTGCTGCAGTTTTTTACTTTGCAGCAGTGCACAAGTAGACACTGACCCAGCTGGCTGGGGCATGAGGATACTTCAGTCCAGGGGCTTCTTGCCAGCTAACCCCACACTGAAGCACCCTTGTGCCCCAGCCAGCCCCTCCACTGCA
Organism: Alligator sinensis; assembly: GCF_000455745.1. Taxonomy (NCBI): domain Eukaryota; kingdom Metazoa; phylum Chordata; order Crocodylia; family Alligatoridae; genus Alligator; species Alligator sinensis. The sequence goes on along the minus strand of NW_005842750.1, from coordinate 520,091 downwards.
GATTGAGCCTGGTCAGAGCAGCCCCAGGCTGGCAGCTAAGCCTTGGACCCCCTGCTAGCTAGGGTTGTTACAACCTGATTCAATGTGCTATGGTCTGGGCACATGTGTAAACTGTACACCGAGGAGCTTCCTGGGAGCAATAAGCTCCAGAGTTTATTGCTGTGCATTAATGGTATGTGTAGATATTTCCACTGTGTGCATCTCTGGTGCTAAAGTACTCCTTACTGATTTATCTGAAGTTAAATATATTGTACAGTAGTAGGGGCCGATCTTTTTGGCAGAAATGCCACAAATTAGCCATACACCCTCCCTGAGTGCCACATAATTCCCTTTATCCTGTTCAATAAGTTGCTCTTGTCTCTCCTCCCTTTCTGTGCTCCAACCTAGATATCTTGCTCTGCTTTCTGCTTTCTGCCCTATCTGCTGCTGTGCTGCCTGCTCCCTCCCTGATCCACCAAGTACTGCTCACATAGGCTGCCTGAACCACTTGTAAATTGTCCATTCTTGTTGCACAACAAGCTTGAAATAGATAAGTTAATACATTTCAGTTAACCCAATATTTTAATTAATTCTGTTTCTCCAATTTGGAAAATAACTTCTGCCTATCAAATTGCTTTTGGGACAAAAAGATAAAAACAAATTTACTTGTCCATTAGTCATAAAGGTTTAAAGAATAGTTAAATGATTTTTTTCAAAATTCTGTCAGACACTATCCAATGTTTGTTGACAGCCAGACATATCTTTCTTAACTTAGGGCCACTACTACTAAATAGTTTTCATACTCTAAATCCAAAATATTACTTTAGAGACTAATTTATCAGATGAAACATGTATCTGCAATAAACCCTCCCACAATTTATCCAGGTCAAAGTCAGTCTTTCTCAGATAAGAAGCCCTCAATCACATTTCTTCAAAAAGGAGTTCTTCCTGGACTTTTTCAAAAAACTGCTACAGACAAACCCTGCTTAGTGCTCGTAGTTGGTTCTGGAAAAAAAACAAGTGCTAAGTGAAACAGTGTTAGGTGTAACCAATTCTCCCATAGGAATTAATGTAAGTAGAGATAATTTGTTCCCAAAGCTCCCCATTCACACTATAAAATTGCTGAAATCCCCCACTAGTACCATAAAATCAGTTAATTCAAACATCTAAATGTATGCAAATACTTTATTTAACATTTTGAACTTTGAAATAATGTATAAAATTACAAAATAAAGTAATGAACTGTATGCACAGATGCACTTTCAGTTTCACTTTTTGCTCTTTCAGCTTCCTTCAGCACTCAGAATCAGAGCTGTCAAGGTTAGTGTCAGTTTCAGGGGATTTTCAAGTGCTTGGCAGAGGATTTTTTTGAGGGCTGGCTGCAGGGGTTGAAGCTGGAGTTGTGCACTTCCTGAAGAAGGAATCCATTGATAGCTGTACTTTGAGCTTCTTCTTTTCATGGTTAAGCAGCCTGTAGCAATTGACTTCATTGTTAACTCCTCTTGCAACTGCAGAACTGAGCTGCATGTCAGGGCCATTCTCATCAATGTCGGAAAGAAAAGCTTCAAGATGTTTGAAAGCTTCAGCCATGCCTTTGCTGGTTAAAGCCCTTGCTTTAACTCCTGAATGTCCTCAAGTTCAAGTTCATCAAATCCAATTTTCCTTCTAAGCTCAACGATATTGTCCTGAATTGTCATCAGTGGTTCCTCAACCACTTGGGAATCCTGGGCACTGTCTGCCCAAAGCTTTTGCCAGGCACCATTCATTGTTTTGGAGGCAACTTCATCCCAGGTACTTGAAATGGTATCTATTGTCTTGCAGATATTATAGCCCTTCCAAAATTATTTTAGGGTCACCCTCTCCTTCTGTATCCCTGACTGCCTGGGCAAGTGTTTTCCTTATGTAATAAGCCTTAAAGGCAGCAATGGCACCCTGGTCCATTGGCTGTATGATGGAGGTGGTATTTGGGGGCAGGAAAACAACTTTTACATTATCACTGAGGTCATCAAGTGTGGTAGGATTCCCTGGTGCATTGTCTGAAATGAGAAGTGCCTTGTGGGACAGATTGTTCTCAGCACAGTATTTCTCAACTGTAGAACAAAAATAATCCCTGAACCAACTCTGAAAGACTGACATCACACAGGCCTTCTTGTTAGACTTCCAAATAACTAGCAGGCTGCTTTTAAGATACTCCTTGAGAGCCCTGGGGTTTTCTGAGTGGTATACAAGTATTCGTTTCAATTTAAAATCCTCTGCAGCATTACCATCAAGCAATAAAGTAAGTCAATCCTTGGACACCGTGAAACTTGGCATTGACTTCTCCTCCCTGGAAATGTAAGTCCTAGAAGGCAACTTTCCAGAAGAGGCCTATCTCATCAGCAGTGAAGACTTGTTGAAGTGTATAACCCCCTCCTCAATAATTTCCACAAGCTTATTTTTATAGCTGGAAGCTCCTTAGGTGTCAGCACTAGCATCCTCCCCCTGAATAGAAACATTATGCAAGTTGCTGTGCCTCTTAAATCTTTTGAACCACTCCTTACTTGCATAAAAAGGCTCAGAAGCAGACCCTTCAGGCAATTCTTTCTGTAAATCATCATACGGGCTCTTAGCCTTCTTTTGAATAAGCAGCATACTCAAGGGCATACGGCGTTGAGTTGTATCCTCAGTCTACACACTTAGCCTCTCCATTTCTAACAAAATTAGAGACCTACTCCTACTGAGTTTCAAAGCCTTCAAAGGAGTTAGAATTCTACCACGTTCTTTTATTTTGTCTTTATTCTTTAATATGGTCCTAACAGTTGACCCAGCCATATTCAACACTCTACAGACCTGATTCTGGCATTCCTTTGCTTTTGCTTCAATTTGCTTCAGAACATCCAATTTAAGCTCCAGTATTACACTTTTTCATTGTTTTTTTCAGCACTTGCACTCTCAGTGTCATTTAACATTTCTGACTCATGTTGCAAATCAAAAAATGAAACAAGACAGTGGCACAAGCATGAAAGAGCACAGAGCCTGAAAGACCACGGTGCACATAAGTTTTTGACGAGGCAAGATGGTGATGAGGCTGCACGCCAACGAAGGTCCCTGCCCAATACCCATGAGTGTTATAGCGAAACCTGTGAGCACTAAGTGAAACAAGGTATCAAAGTGCAATGAGTGCTATAGCAAAATAGCGCTGAGTGAAACAGGTTAAGCAGGGCTTGCCTGTACTACAAAATTTTGCACGGAAAGGAATCTTTTGTGTTTTCACAAATCTGCCTTGAAGAATGAAAATTTCACAATAAGGGAAATTGGACAAAGCAAGGAGCAAAGAAAAATAACTTTGAAACTAGAATCAGATACCTTTCCTGTGCTTGTGCTCATGCATAGGGGTGGTCATTGTTTATCTACACAGATTCAAAGATGGCACAGTAAGAATGAAAGCATAATATGTGTAACAATGCAAATCTGAAAGGGAACTAAACAACCACAACAAATGACTAGGAACAATTTAATTTATGCAAATTAACTAGTTGAGATGTTATAACACAATAATGTAATGGTGGTATGATAATTGATACCATGCAGAAAGCTCTCTCTTTTTTTTGTTTTTTTGTTTTTGCACTGCCAAGATCACTTCAGCTATGCATACAGCAAGGAAAGAACTGATGTCTGTACTAGAATATAGTTATATTGAAAGGGTAGTGAGCTATGCAGTAATGCGTCATAAAGGAAATGAAATGCAGTGTGCTACTATTTAACATCTCCTCTCTTTTTTACTGAAGGAGGATTTTCACATGTACTGCTTGCTCAAACTGAGAAATATTAGTAATGGAAAAGACGACTGAAAAAAAATCACAATCAGACATGTAGGATCTTAAAAGGGGGGAGACAATAGAAAGCGTCAATCAGGCTTATCCGAGAAGATAATCATTTGACAAGGCAGATTTATTAACTCCTCATTCTTTTCCAGTAAAATGATTTTCTGTCCCATTACTTTTCAGACATTCACCCCTCTCTAAATATAGTAAGGACATTATTTTAAAATATTGACAGTTATTAGCTTTAGACTATTTCTGAAAGGATACATTACAGACACAAAGGGAAAGTTTCAGAATTCCAAATGAATCTAATGTGTCTCTAAATCAAAATTTCTAGCCCAATGAGAAGCATATTTGAATGTTATGTCATTTAGTTGTATAAAGTATACAGGGTAGTAAGATATAATAAACAAAGTATTGACTAACATTCAGGCCAATGGATGGAGATATTAGAGATAGGTAAATGTGACAGAGGCATTGCAGCAAATGTGGGTATGATCTAACTTTTATTTACCTTTTTTTTCACTGTGTTTGTGCCCCTTTTGCCCCTTCTTCCTATATATACAGGAAGTATATATATGCACTGCCATCCTGGAGACTTACTTGAGGAAATACTTGGCAAAGTTAATTTCAAATTGAATATTTGCAAATTTCTGCTTATATATGTAAACAACAATGTCACTTGTGAGTATGCAATTCAGGACCGTGCTTTATTGTTTATTACAGCTCTATAAATCTTTCAATTAAGGAGAATAGTCAATCCCATGTAAGTAAATTATTTTGAATAGTGATTATTCAAAAACAAATCCCTTACACTTTGCAGACCAATAATTTTTCACAATAATCCATAAACATTTTTTTAAATAAGTAGTATATCTAATGATTTTCTCTCTGCAATCAATTACTGAACAGATAAAGGAGTACAATCAATAAAGTATATTACTCATTATAACATTTTTCACCCAACTCTAGTTGCAGCTTCCAAAAAAATAGCCACCTTCTACTATACAGCAGTGGAAGTGGACAACAGCAGCCAAGCAGTAAATAACAACTACCTCCATAAACTCAACTCAGGGAAGCTAATGAATAAATCCACTATTTGATGGAGAACAAAGAAACACAATTCATGGTTAAATGGTAATCATCAGAATATTCAACAGAATTTATTTTGACAACTCCAGTGGCAACATAGTTGATTTTTATCAACATAAATGAAAGCCAGATTTAAACCCAATATTTCTACCTCAGAGCAATCAATATTGCCCTAATATTGCTAGGCCATTTAAAATGTAAACATGAAGAATTTAACTAGTTCCCAGGATTTTCGTAAAAGATGAGCTAAGATCAGATCAGATTATGAGTTGTGGGCAGAATCTCAGATGATGGAAAATGACTATCCAAATTATCAAAAACACTATAGCTCAGTAGTACAGATAGTCAAAAAACCTGAGACTGAATTGATTCAGTCTTTGCAGATTAGTCTAAGCTGTACATTTTAAATTGAAACAGAAGTGAACAGACATTTACCTTTGATTCAGGAAACGCAGCCACATGCCTGCAATGGCTCAGGCCAGAAGCCAGGGGGCACTGGAGCACAACTCTCTGGCTGTGTGTTCACTTGCTCTTCCTGCTGCCCTGGAGGTCTCTGGTATTTACAGTCTAAAGGGTTGCTCATCATTTATTTCTGCTTCCAGGTGCCTCTGGAATTTGTAGTCCACAGTTGCAGCCAGCAGTAAGGCTGAGTAGGGAAA
>NW_005842750.1:508234-514288 GCF_000455745.1 Alligator sinensis | reverse complement strand
AACTTTGAAATAATGTATAAAATTACAAAATAAAGTAATGAACTGTATGCACAGATGCACTTTCAGTTTCACTTTTTGCTCTTTCAGCTTCCTTCAGCACTCAGAATCAGAGCTGTCAAGGTTAGTGTCAGTTTCAGGGGATTTTCAAGTGCTTGGCAGAGGATTTTTTTGAGGGCTGGCTGCAGGGGTTGAAGCTGGAGTTGTGCACTTCCTGAAGAAGGAATCCATTGATAGCTGTACTTTGAGCTTCTTCTTTTCATGGTTAAGCAGCCTGTAGCAATTGACTTCATTGTTAACTCCTCTTGCAACTGCAGAACTGAGCTGCATGTCAGGGCCATTCTCATCAATGTCGGAAAGAAAAGCTTCAAGATGTTTGAAAGCTTCAGCCATGCCTTTGCTGGTTAAAGCCCTTGCTTTAACTCCTGAATGTCCTCAAGTTCAAGTTCATCAAATCCAATTTTCCTTCTAAGCTCAACGATATTGTCCTGAATTGTCATCAGTGGTTCCTCAACCACTTGGGAATCCTGGGCACTGTCTGCCCAAAGCTTTTGCCAGGCACCATTCATTGTTTTGGAGGCAACTTCATCCCAGGTACTTGAAATGGTATCTATTGTCTTGCAGATATTATAGCCCTTCCAAAATTATTTTAGGGTCACCCTCTCCTTCTGTATCCCTGACTGCCTGGGCAAGTGTTTTCCTTATGTAATAAGCCTTAAAGGCAGCAATGGCACCCTGGTCCATTGGCTGTATGATGGAGGTGGTATTTGGGGGCAGGAAAACAACTTTTACATTATCACTGAGGTCATCAAGTGTGGTAGGATTCCCTGGTGCATTGTCTGAAATGAGAAGTGCCTTGTGGGACAGATTGTTCTCAGCACAGTATTTCTCAACTGTAGAACAAAAATAATCCCTGAACCAACTCTGAAAGACTGACATCACACAGGCCTTCTTGTTAGACTTCCAAATAACTAGCAGGCTGCTTTTAAGATACTCCTTGAGAGCCCTGGGGTTTTCTGAGTGGTATACAAGTATTCGTTTCAATTTAAAATCCTCTGCAGCATTACCATCAAGCAATAAAGTAAGTCAATCCTTGGACACCGTGAAACTTGGCATTGACTTCTCCTCCCTGGAAATGTAAGTCCTAGAAGGCAACTTTCCAGAAGAGGCCTATCTCATCAGCAGTGAAGACTTGTTGAAGTGTATAACCCCCTCCTCAATAATTTCCACAAGCTTATTTTTATAGCTGGAAGCTCCTTAGGTGTCAGCACTAGCATCCTCCCCCTGAATAGAAACATTATGCAAGTTGCTGTGCCTCTTAAATCTTTTGAACCACTCCTTACTTGCATAAAAAGGCTCAGAAGCAGACCCTTCAGGCAATTCTTTCTGTAAATCATCATACGGGCTCTTAGCCTTCTTTTGAATAAGCAGCATACTCAAGGGCATACGGCGTTGAGTTGTATCCTCAGTCTACACACTTAGCCTCTCCATTTCTAACAAAATTAGAGACCTACTCCTACTGAGTTTCAAAGCCTTCAAAGGAGTTAGAATTCTACCACGTTCTTTTATTTTGTCTTTATTCTTTAATATGGTCCTAACAGTTGACCCAGCCATATTCAACACTCTACAGACCTGATTCTGGCATTCCTTTGCTTTTGCTTCAATTTGCTTCAGAACATCCAATTTAAGCTCCAGTATTACACTTTTTCATTGTTTTTTTCAGCACTTGCACTCTCAGTGTCATTTAACATTTCTGACTCATGTTGCAAATCAAAAAATGAAACAAGACAGTGGCACAAGCATGAAAGAGCACAGAGCCTGAAAGACCACGGTGCACATAAGTTTTTGACGAGGCAAGATGGTGATGAGGCTGCACGCCAACGAAGGTCCCTGCCCAATACCCATGAGTGTTATAGCGAAACCTGTGAGCACTAAGTGAAACAAGGTATCAAAGTGCAATGAGTGCTATAGCAAAATAGCGCTGAGTGAAACAGGTTAAGCAGGGCTTGCCTGTACTACAAAATTTTGCACGGAAAGGAATCTTTTGTGTTTTCACAAATCTGCCTTGAAGAATGAAAATTTCACAATAAGGGAAATTGGACAAAGCAAGGAGCAAAGAAAAATAACTTTGAAACTAGAATCAGATACCTTTCCTGTGCTTGTGCTCATGCATAGGGGTGGTCATTGTTTATCTACACAGATTCAAAGATGGCACAGTAAGAATGAAAGCATAATATGTGTAACAATGCAAATCTGAAAGGGAACTAAACAACCACAACAAATGACTAGGAACAATTTAATTTATGCAAATTAACTAGTTGAGATGTTATAACACAATAATGTAATGGTGGTATGATAATTGATACCATGCAGAAAGCTCTCTCTTTTTTTTGTTTTTTTGTTTTTGCACTGCCAAGATCACTTCAGCTATGCATACAGCAAGGAAAGAACTGATGTCTGTACTAGAATATAGTTATATTGAAAGGGTAGTGAGCTATGCAGTAATGCGTCATAAAGGAAATGAAATGCAGTGTGCTACTATTTAACATCTCCTCTCTTTTTTACTGAAGGAGGATTTTCACATGTACTGCTTGCTCAAACTGAGAAATATTAGTAATGGAAAAGACGACTGAAAAAAAATCACAATCAGACATGTAGGATCTTAAAAGGGGGGAGACAATAGAAAGCGTCAATCAGGCTTATCCGAGAAGATAATCATTTGACAAGGCAGATTTATTAACTCCTCATTCTTTTCCAGTAAAATGATTTTCTGTCCCATTACTTTTCAGACATTCACCCCTCTCTAAATATAGTAAGGACATTATTTTAAAATATTGACAGTTATTAGCTTTAGACTATTTCTGAAAGGATACATTACAGACACAAAGGGAAAGTTTCAGAATTCCAAATGAATCTAATGTGTCTCTAAATCAAAATTTCTAGCCCAATGAGAAGCATATTTGAATGTTATGTCATTTAGTTGTATAAAGTATACAGGGTAGTAAGATATAATAAACAAAGTATTGACTAACATTCAGGCCAATGGATGGAGATATTAGAGATAGGTAAATGTGACAGAGGCATTGCAGCAAATGTGGGTATGATCTAACTTTTATTTACCTTTTTTTTCACTGTGTTTGTGCCCCTTTTGCCCCTTCTTCCTATATATACAGGAAGTATATATATGCACTGCCATCCTGGAGACTTACTTGAGGAAATACTTGGCAAAGTTAATTTCAAATTGAATATTTGCAAATTTCTGCTTATATATGTAAACAACAATGTCACTTGTGAGTATGCAATTCAGGACCGTGCTTTATTGTTTATTACAGCTCTATAAATCTTTCAATTAAGGAGAATAGTCAATCCCATGTAAGTAAATTATTTTGAATAGTGATTATTCAAAAACAAATCCCTTACACTTTGCAGACCAATAATTTTTCACAATAATCCATAAACATTTTTTTAAATAAGTAGTATATCTAATGATTTTCTCTCTGCAATCAATTACTGAACAGATAAAGGAGTACAATCAATAAAGTATATTACTCATTATAACATTTTTCACCCAACTCTAGTTGCAGCTTCCAAAAAAATAGCCACCTTCTACTATACAGCAGTGGAAGTGGACAACAGCAGCCAAGCAGTAAATAACAACTACCTCCATAAACTCAACTCAGGGAAGCTAATGAATAAATCCACTATTTGATGGAGAACAAAGAAACACAATTCATGGTTAAATGGTAATCATCAGAATATTCAACAGAATTTATTTTGACAACTCCAGTGGCAACATAGTTGATTTTTATCAACATAAATGAAAGCCAGATTTAAACCCAATATTTCTACCTCAGAGCAATCAATATTGCCCTAATATTGCTAGGCCATTTAAAATGTAAACATGAAGAATTTAACTAGTTCCCAGGATTTTCGTAAAAGATGAGCTAAGATCAGATCAGATTATGAGTTGTGGGCAGAATCTCAGATGATGGAAAATGACTATCCAAATTATCAAAAACACTATAGCTCAGTAGTACAGATAGTCAAAAAACCTGAGACTGAATTGATTCAGTCTTTGCAGATTAGTCTAAGCTGTACATTTTAAATTGAAACAGAAGTGAACAGACATTTACCTTTGATTCAGGAAACGCAGCCACATGCCTGCAATGGCTCAGGCCAGAAGCCAGGGGGCACTGGAGCACAACTCTCTGGCTGTGTGTTCACTTGCTCTTCCTGCTGCCCTGGAGGTCTCTGGTATTTACAGTCTAAAGGGTTGCTCATCATTTATTTCTGCTTCCAGGTGCCTCTGGAATTTGTAGTCCACAGTTGCAGCCAGCAGTAAGGCTGAGTAGGGCAGGGCAGCTCTGTACTCGGGGGAAGGGAAGTTTAACTCCTCTCCCTGGCTCCAGACCCCAGGTGGGGTTTGGCTGTGGGGGTGAGTGACAGTCCTCCCCCTGTAGACTGGGCGGCATCCTCCTCCCATCAGCCAGCCCTCAGTGCTCCAGCTATGGAGTGGAGGGACAGGGCCATCCCTGCTCTCTGGAGCAGACAGCACAGCCCACCCCAAAGCTTGAAAGCATGCTGGGATGCTGGGAGACTCTGATTCAACTTGAACCAGGAAGGGGTCTAGGACAGAAGTTTCATGAACTGGTTTGAACCAAATCAGTTAAGTCTGATACTACATTTAACCAGGTTTAGCTTAAACCAGTTTCAGCCATTTTGAAACTGGTTTGTGTGCACTGAGCTTCTGTTCTGTTAAAGATTTAAACCAGTTTCTGATCACTTAACTGGTTTATGTGTAATTTCTGTCCCTAGCCTATGTTATTTTATGAAAGCTGAAAATCTGCTTCCTTGACCAAGAACATTTTTGTTCAGATAAGGCAGAAAGAATTTTGCATCTCTGTTTGGGTTGCCTGGAATTTGTGGGGATTTAGATTAAGATGATTTTTGAAGGGTGATTTGCAATAGTACTAGGCAGCTATGTTACCAGATTTGCCCACCACTTTGGCGTGTGCTCATTTATTAGGGGTACATTTCTGGGGTCTCTGTAATTCTATCAATGTGCTGCTTGTGTTACATGTGTTTCTATATGAAGCTGTAGCTCTCCCTTCTGCAAGTCCTCACCTGTGATGGAGATATCTTGTAGGACTCAGGTTCAATGGGTTCCTCTAACCACCAAATCAGTCAAACACATTGTCATAGGATGGGACCCTCAAGGGTGGCCATGTTCTCCTAAGGCCCCTTGACTGTGCCAATTTGGGCCCAATGGGCACTCTCAGTTCTCTCCTGCCACATCTTGATGTACTTATAAAAATAGGGAGGCTGCCTTCAAGTCCTCTTGGACATGGTTTGATAGACTCTCTGAACCCCGCGGGTTCCCGGACCCCTTGTGGGTCCCATTTTACAATCGGCATTTCAGGGCAACCTAGCCTTATGGGCTATACGCGTGGCTCCAACCACCCCTTTACCATGCACCAAGCCTCACAGATGGTACTAGCGTTGTCTTGCCTAGGCCTTGCTATGATTCAGCAACCCTTGTCCTCACTGGGCTCTCCGCAGCCCTTGTCGCTGCACCCCTTGGCACTGGGCTTTCTGCAGCCCTTGTTGCTACACCCCTTGGTGCTAGGGTTTATGCAACATATACGCGTGGCTCCAACCACCCCTTTACCATGCACCAAGCCTCACAGATGGTACTAGCGTTGTCTTGCCTAGGCCTTGCTATGATTCAGCAACCCTTGTCCTCACTGGGCTCTCCGCAGCCCTTGTCGCTGCACCCCTTGGCACTGGGCTTTCTGCAGCCCTTGTTGCTACACCCCTTGGTGCTAGGGTTTATGCAACACAAAATGCTGCACCCTCTCTGGCACCGGGGTCTGTGCACCCCAAGGCTGAGCTCCTCAATGAGTTCTTTGCCTCTGTGTTCCTAAGCGAGGGGCAAGACACGTCTCTCACTGGGATTGTAGAGAGGTAGCAGCAGGGCGCCAGACTACCAAGCACAGACCCTGAGATGGTGCAGAGGCACTTGGAGGAACTGGATGCGTTTAAGTCGGCAGGCCCGGA
>NW_005842750.1:507412-508048 GCF_000455745.1 Alligator sinensis | reverse complement strand
TTGGCAAAGTCTTTGAAAAAATTATCAAGGCTCACATTTGCGAGAGCCCGGCAGGAAAAATTATGCCGAGGGGAAACCAACACGGGTTTGTAGCAGGTAGATCATACCTGACTAATCTAGTCTCTTTTTATGACCAGGTTACAAAACACCTGGACTCAGGAGTAGGGGTAGACGTTGTTTACTTAGACTTCAGGAAGGCCTTCAATACGGTATCCCACACCATACTGGTGAACAAGTAAAGAGGCTGTGATTTGGATGACTGCACGGTCCAGTGGGTGGAGAATTGGCTAGAGGTATTACCCAGAGAGTCATAGTGAATGGGTCAGTATTGACCTGGGAGGGTGTGGGCAGTGGGGTCCTGCAGGGCTTGGTCCTTGGACCGATACTCTTCAATGTCTTCATCAGCGACTTGGATGAGGGAGTGAAGTGTACTCTGTCCAATTTTGTGGATGACACATAACTGTGGGGAGAAGTGGACACACCAGAGGGCAGGGAACAACTACAAGCAGACCTGGACAGGTTGGACATATGGGCACAAAACAACAGAATGCAATTCAACAAGGAGAAATGCAAAGTGCTGCACCTAGGGAGGAAAAATGTCCAGCATACCTACTGCCTAGGAAATGACCTGCTTGG
>NW_005842750.1:481384-506883 GCF_000455745.1 Alligator sinensis | reverse complement strand
CCTCTTTCCTGCCTATGCAGGGGGTCGGACTCGATGATCTATTGAGGTCCCTTCTGACCCTAACATCTATGAATCTATGAAATGCTGCACCCTCTCTGGCACTGGGGTCCCCACACTGCAGTGGGCCCCCAGTGAGGCCTCCTCCTTCCCCAAATAGCCTCACCCAAACCACCAGTCTTATAAAATGGAAAACAAAACTTAAGCCCCTAGGCTATGACATAACACAAGCTACAAAAGATATGTTTGGCCTCTTTACATTACCCAGAGCAGAACTTAGTCAGGCCTGTTCCCTTCACTTGCTCTAGGAGGGCTCCTTCTCCCTTGGCCACGAGCAGAGAATTCCATCCTAGTCCCCATGCGGGGGTTTATATGGGCCCCAGGCCTTGCCCCTTCCAGCCAGATGACCAAGTGCAGGTGCAGGCTAATTTCCTCATTAGCTAGATGACATGCAACCTGCACCTGGGCTCCTGTGTGGCTCTTTGGGCTCTCCCCAGACAGTTCCTGCTCTTCTAGGAGCAGGCACCTAAGTGCCCTGTGACAAACATATACACATATACACATGCAGATTAACTGGACACACCTGAGCCAGGCCGGGTTATTTAGCACTGACAGGCTGAAACCATCATGTGCCTTGAACTCAGTTCATGCCGTATTACAGCAGGACAATAATAAATGCAGTTAGACAAACATACATACATGCTAACAGAGTACGTCTGAGCAGGCTGGGTCTGATCAGTACTTTCAGCTGATACCGTCATGTGCCTGAAAACTGAGCACATCCCAATCTCTTGTCACAATGGTCCTAGTAGTAACTCCCTTGATGAGTAGGCCCCACCATAGTACTGGGCATTACAGGGATCTTTGGCATAGGTAAAAGAAGCATTTCTGCAGAGCAAATGGGGAGGTCAAGGGGAAAGAAGAGTAAATGATGGTCAGAGAGAGAGTATAGCAACCAGCTTCACCATAAAAGTTATTTATTGTTAGGTTTATGAACTTATGATGATATGAGTAGTAATAGCCATACAAGAGAGACAAATCAAACAGTTACAATATTATATAGTTTCAATTAGGTATTTGGGGAAGTCTAGCTAAGTTTGTTTAGGAAAAGTCAGGTTTAGAAAGCTGTGCCTGGAGCAAGAGAGCAAAAGTCAGGTTCCTGGAGTCTGAGAGAGGGAGAGAGGGGGAGAGAGAAAGAGAGAGAGTGTTGGGGTCTCACCACTCAGTGAAGCTTGAACCAGTCGAGGTTCCTGGGTGTTTGTTGGAGATTGCAGCTAGGCAGAGCCCTCAGCATGATCAGTGCAGGGATTCCAGACAGAAAAGGAGTAGAACTGGTGCAGCTTTTGCATCCAAGCACCAAGACAGGAACTTGAGCTTGGGTAGGGGTTTTTGTAGAGAACTAACAATGGCTCAAGGGAGAACACTAGATTTGTTTATGGGTAAGCTATGGCTCATATACTGGATAATAGGAAGTGATCACTCCTGGCTATGGGAGGCATTACTCTAAGGGAGCTCACAATACAAACAGGCAGATTCAGTGTTTTGGATACCAATAGAGGAGTCATTACCAAAATTGGTCTGATAACTGCAGAGCTGGCTGTGTGTACACATGGGTTGATTAGCATTTGGAGCATGGATCCCCCATAATGCAGTGCTCCCATACTTCTCTGGTCCCAGAATTCAGCGTGGTCCTTGCCTTGGAATCTATCATCCATCCTGAATACTAATGAAGGTGCATTACTGTCCCATCTCCCACTTAAATGAGTTGTCATCTGGTTCCATCTTGGATGCAAATGAGACCAGGGGACTTGCTTCACTCTTATTGCTGTTGTCTGGAGGGCTTTAGATGTGTCTCCCACTGCATCTTCATTGTCTTTTGTAAGTCCTTCCTTTAATCAGTTCTTGTTCAGGCAGAGGTGGGGAGAGTGTGAGTCCTTTGTGAGTCAGACAGGCTGCGTACTGTGCCAGGGTTCCCCAAGAACACAGAGCAGACAGGTAACAGCTAGAAAGGAGCAGAATTGACAGACAGAGATGGAAGCAGGTTCATTTTTTTAAGTTTTAGAGAGTGCATAGTTCTCTAATCCACTTTTCTTTTCCTGTGCTCTAGTAACAGAGTTCAGAAGCCTGGAGCACTGTGCTACAGCACTCCCACTGTACTGATTTTGATAATAGTTTCAATCATTGTCATTGTTCAGCTAAAATATTAACTTAAAATAATATTAATAGAAAAATAACTTTTCAATGAAGATTAAGAGAGTATCATAAGACAACATGGATTTTCTAACTTTATTTAAATAGTCTCCCAGGACCACACTGTATTAGGAGAACACTTCTCTGAATATTTCTATGCATGTGTTGAAGATATATATTAGGGCTTTGTGAAATTTTGCTGGCTGTTTTGTTTTGGTGCTATTTCAACTCATTTTGAACTTGAAGCAGCAAAATTGAAATGAAATGAAAGGCTTCAAAACAGCCTTGAAATGAAAGAAGTTGAAACGTTTCAAAAGTTTTGAAATGTTATGAGTTTTGAAACTGGGCTTGCTTGCAGCTAAAGAGAAACTAAGGAGAAGGAGGCGGAAGTGGGGGGAAGGACTGTTCTGATATTGATTGTGTAGCTGGACTGTGACTGTGATACTTCCCTGAGGTCCCTTCCAATCCCAGTGCTCTGGGGGAGGGATGAAAAAACAGCATAAAAAGCTGTGTTTGAACTGAGCTTTCTCTGTGACTTCACACTTACAAGTGACACAAGTTTTGCTCTGAACAGTTTGAAGTGCAGTTTCCCAGAAACTCCTGAACCTTTCTGCTTGAAACTTGGCAGGCTTCATGGTCTCAGCAAGGGCTACCATCCCAGGGATTTTCACTTCATTGTGCCTTAAAACACACACACAACTTCACACATGTCACAAGTTTTGCTTGTCAGCAACTTGAGGTACAGTTTCCCAGAAACCCCTCCACCTATCTCCTTGAAAGCTGGCATTCTTCATGGCCTCAGCAGGGGCTACCATGCCTGCAGTTTTCATCCTGCTGTGCCTTAACACACACACACACACACACACACGACATGAGTTTTACTTGTCAGCAGCTTGAGGTACAGTTTCCCAGAAACCCTTGCATCTATCTCCTTGAAACTTGGCAGGCTTTGTGGCCTCAACAGGGGATACCATCCTTACAGTATTCAACCCACTGTGCCTTAACACACACACAACATGAGTTTTGCTTTCAAAACTTTGAGGTGGAGTTTCCCAGAAACCCCGTGACTTATCTCCTTGAAACTTGGCAGGATTCATGTCCTCAGAAGCAGCTATCAGCCATGGAAGCTTTATTGGAATCAGGCAAGAAATGACAGAGTTATAGGCAGTTTCATGCTTCCCCATTATGGTCTATGGGTGAAACATCGAAACAGTGAAACAGTTTTGAAAGAACTGAAATGAAACTCAAAACTCAAAACGAAACAAACCTCAAAATGAAACACTGTCCCATTAAAATGGTGAAACAGAAGTCAAAACAAAATGGTGCTGTTTTGCACAGCCCTAATATATATACAGATCTATCTATCTATAACACACACACACACACACACACATATACATGTACATATATAGTATCTTCAATACATATATATATTATCAGCTCACTATATTAATACCCCTGTAATATGTAGGATTTATCATCATGGTTTCTTATCACCAATGTTACAGATAATTCAAACACCATCACTTTATGAACATCTTGCTACAAGAGATATCTTATTCCTAGTTTAGAGAAAAGGATTATAACAATTTCTCACCCTCTTTTTAATTTAAAGAAATAAATGACACCAATATAGCAAAAAGACAGAAATTAAAATGTGCACAGCCATAGACACACTGAAGAACAAGGAGGAGCAGTGAAGATGATAGATTTTCCATGATTGATATTATTCTAATGTCACCAGCTGGGAACTTAAATCCAGAAATACAAAGTGACTAGCTCAAGGCCATGCAGTTTGTGGCTGAGTGGGTATGAGAATCCTGATATCCTGAGTTTGCTTCTGGGGCATTACCAGATCCACCCTTAGCATGGTGCTTATTTATTTACAACTGTTGTTAATCCTGTTTGAGTTTGTTTATAACCTGTAATTTATAACCACAGTAGTAAAAACTAAACACAGTCATGCTAAACAAGAAGTATAGTCTATTTGCTCAGGGCTTTACAAGTATTACACCTGGTATCTGTATTGCAAGTTCTAGATTATTAGACAGAATTCAGACTATTGCCAAAACATCAATCTCTTATTCTGTGGCATCTGTCCATTCACTAACCCATAAAACCTTGTGTCAAATCAGTCCCATTTGGTCTGAGAACTTGATAATTTTTAGTGAGGCTGTTGAGGTTACCATTTGTTTTTGTTGTTCTACCAGTGATGGTTTAATTATCAGTTGTTTATCCATGCAAGTTTTACATTTAGAAAGAAGCTTGTATACCAGTCTTTATTTTGTATCTCTTCTACCCGAGTACTAGGGTATTTTTTCCCCTGCTGAAAACACATTGCTTCATTTATTTTTCCCCCAGTAATGGATGTATCTAAAATGTGGCTCTTCCATACAATAGAATCTGAATGTTCTTGTGCTTTAAGGACAAAACCTTGAAGTATAGACAAAGGACGCTGCAGTTCAGTCAAATAGCAAGACAAAATTGCTCAGGATCAAATGTAGGCCCCTTTCTGATGATCAGGTAAGCCAAAATGTAAAGAACTTTTCTATTTTTTTTTAGTATTTACCATGACTTAATATTTGTATGCCGTAGCAACTATGGCCCTAATGAGGTCAGGTTTCCAGTTTGTTAGATAATATGGGGGGGGGGGGGGGGGGGGGGGGAAATTATCCCTTCACCCAAGAACTTTTAACCTACATAAATAAATAAAAACATGAAAAGAACTCGGTCACTCTGCTGTAACACAAATGACAGATATTTGGTGTTCTCAGCTATACTGAGCTATATCTTGCCTCCTGTCTAACACCTACTTGCACTTTTTTATACAATTTTATTATCTAACCTGATTATCAGCTTATCTATCCAGTTATCTGATAATTTGGAAAGTTACATACTAAAGATTTTCAGTTTCTCCATTCACATCTGCAGTTTCTTGAGTGCCAGAGGGTGCATCTACGTGTGTACCCAGGACTGCAGTATGTTGGCTGCGTGGGAGCAAACCCAGTTGGCAGAAGGGGGGCGGGTCAGCCTGTCAGCTTAGGGCTACTCTAACCCAGCTCAATGTGCTGTGGAGGGGCTGGCTGGTGCATGAAGGTGCTCCAGTGTGGGGCTAGCTGGCAGGCAGCTCCTTACTGAAGAACCCTCATGCCCCAGCCTGCCCCATTGGTGTATACATGTGCATTGCTGTGCCCTAAAGAGCACTGCTGCAGGACAGTACTTATATTTACAAGTACTAATCTGCAGTGGAGTTAATTAGTTTCCTGTGGCCTAATAGGGTCACACGTGTAGATGCTGAGATTTTACTATGCAGCTAATCAGGCAGCTCTGTATTAAACTTCTCATATAGATGCTTCCAGTATAAAGTACCTGGAAATAATCAGTACCAACTGCTGCAGAGCTGTCCAGCAGAATGATTTTGCATGTAATCCTCTGGTGTGCAGGCAGGGGAAGATAATTTGAAAGTGATCTCTCAGTAGAAACCACAAGTGTACAGATATTTCAGCTTCTCCTCCTGGAACAAAAATAGCCATTCTGGGAGAAAAATTACCTGAATCCAATAAAGTATAAATCATTCCTGAGAGAGTTTCTCCTGGGAGAATGAACATCTACACAGTTGCCCATGGCTTAAGTCTTCCCATGGACCAGGAACTTCAGGGAAAGACTGCCTGAGACCAGCAGCAGAAGAGAAGAGCAAAGGCTCACTGCTTCGTGCCCACTCCCTAGATTGAGGGCCCTGATCTGGGGGGTGGGCTTATTGCTCCCCTCCCCTCTGAGACCAGTGTGGCAGGTGAAGGGAGTAGCAAGGTAAAGTCCCCATCCCCTTCCCCATACTGGAACTGATTTGGGAGAAGAAATGAGCAGCTGGCCACTTCTGGTCACTAACATACACTGATTTACACTACTAGAATGTATCCAGGAGAGGGATCAGCAGAAGCATTCAGCCTACAACTGTCTCCTGCTTTCTGTGCCTGAGACCAGGAGTACCCAGCTTGGAGAAGGAGCTGAGGGCTTTGCTCCAGTGCCCTCTCTACTCTACTCCCAGAGACCAGGACTAGAGTGGAGGAGGCTGCTCCCCACCTGTTCCTCAGCCACAACTCTGGGGAAGGCACAGGGAGTCTTACCCCACTGCTCCAGTGCTCATGGGAACCAGAAGGGGAGCAGACACTGCTCCCCACACTTTCCCTAGCCTGGGATCACTCTGGTCTTGGGAAAGCAGGGCAGACAGGGGTGGCTGCAGCTTGAATGCTTCTGCTGCTTCCTCTCCCCAAAACATGTCTAGTGGTGGAAATAAATGTCTGTTAGTGGCCAAAGATATCTCTATACTACTTCTTGGCCTGAAGCCTGACGGGAATCCAGGATACTGACAGTTGGTAAATATTACTGGCAACTGTAGTTTACCAGCTTTGAGGTAATCTTTCTTAGAGAAAGCAGGGCCGCTATGGCAGGAGCTTGTGAGGCCAAATAGCATTGATCTATACTTTGTTTGATTGAATTTCTATTCATTTCATGGTGGGTGGAAGATTCCACTAATTCAAGGAGAGGTGGACAGTCTCCATTTAGCAGGAATCTCACATTTATCATCTTCATACACTGAGGTTTTTAGAGTCCTGAATAGTAACCTTGATTCTAGGTTCATGCCATAGAGAAGAACAACTCTTCCTCTTTGCCAAAGAGGAAGAAAACCAAGCAACTAAATAAAACAAATAAACAAACAAACACCCTCCCCCACAATCCTAACAGCAGGACAATGGAACAGGCTGCATAGGGAATTCGTGGAATCAGCTTCAAGCAGGAAAGTATTTTTTAGGATAGTAAAAAACCACTACATCCCACATTCTTTCAGTGGGGTGGGCAAGATGCCCTTTTAAGTTCCTTCCAATTCTTTGATTAATATTGCTGTCTGTGATGATGAGTGAATAGGCCTAGCTTTTGTGTCAATAACAGCTGGAGGGAATTAGTGTGCACTGGAGATGCTCAGCTCCTAGAAACCATAGACCATAAATCTATATTTTGAAATGGCATATAAGATCTATATTTGCAGGAATTCTTCACAGATATTTTTCTTCAACACAGATAGTAAAATAATGACTGCATTTTTCTTCTGCTTGGCATAATCAGATCAAAATTAAAATTAAAAAAAAAAACAGAACAACTTTTTCTGTTAATGTACTGGAAACATATACAGGAGGGGAGCCTGACAAAGATGTAGTAGGTCAACAATTACATGAATTGCATCACATTTTTAAACAAATGGAAAGTATTGTAAATGTTTCTTCTTAATGCAAAATATAATTTTTCTTCTCCATCTTACTAAAAATATGGTTCAATATCTTTGTGAAAGTAAGGTGCCAAGCTGGAGATGCATAATAAAATTAATATTTGGTGATATGGCTTATCTAATTAGTATTACTTCTATTACATATTCGTCAAACATAGGATGGGCCAACAAAATCTAATTAGCTGTTTAAACTCATTTATGTGCCACATTTAATCTTGTGCTTGTCACATTTAAATTTGTTTAAACCTTAATAATATTCAAGATCATGTTCTTGCATTAAAGGCAACATGTGTTTGATCCATAATGAATATTGTAATCTCAGCAATTCATTATGGCTCTAACAACTTTTTTATTTATCTAGGTGAGTCATTTATCTTTCTGGTAAGATTTATGAGACAGTTTGATTAAAACTAGTGAAACCTGGATCTAATAATTTATTTTGCATTTATTCTCAGGTTCTTAATGCAGCAATACTTTTGACCACAGAGTCTCTATTATTTTAATAAAGAAAACTAATCCACCTGAAAACAAGTGCTTAACTTGACATACATACAATATTTAATTTGCATTTCTGATAAAAAGTATTTGTTAGCACAGATTAAATTAGGAAAATTTAAAATAAATCAGAGAGCTCACTATCTCTTTTTCCAAAAATGTCTACAAACATACAGCTAAGAGCCTAATGACAGATATAGAACTGACATGTAATAATGTTATAAATACTGAGGTATAATAATTTTATAAAACTTTGTAGACAACTAAGTTAGTGAGAAGAAGCTATTGCATGTTGGCTAAACAGAATTACCTGCATGACTAAACTGATTTCACTTCTACAGAGGATATTGGAATATTCATGATATTTATATAATGCTTAAAATTAGTAGGTTTTATCCATGAAACTGATAGTTTTCTAGATAAGAACATCAAGTAGATGCTCAGTAAACTTCAATAAAAACCAGGTAGACACTGAGGAACTGGTTGAAGAAAGAGATTGCATACCTTGGTTAGGCAAAACTAGGCAAAACTAGGAATAAACAACACATACCATCTTTTATGCCATGGTTGGTTTCCTGCCAAGCTGGGAAAGCATGTGGTTGTATTATGAATCTTATATAAGGTGTTTTGCACAAAGCTCTCATTTCTAGAGGGAATATTATTTTGTACTGTAAAAAATCAATTTCTAGCCCTCACACTTAAAACCCTAAATACTATGGGGGTGAGACAGAATCTGACCCTTAATCTCTGTGGCAGCCTCTATACTTTACGCCTATTGTGCAATTATCTGGTTAATTGTGCAATTAATTTAGACTGACTACATGTGCAAATTAGCTATAGCACCTTAAAAAGATCCAACCAGCTATAAAGCTATTGTTCAAAAAAGGGTAATAACTTTATAACTAGCTTCTATCCAGGTATAATTTGCACATGTAGCCTGTCCCCCCATGACTGGGAGACAGCAACTGCTATATCTCCCAGCCATGAGGGTGCTCCACAGGTGCTGGGACTGAGTCCTGCAGCTGACAGGACTTTTGGCTCTAGCTGTGCTGCACATGCAGCTGGGACTGAGAGTCCTGTCAGCTTCAGGACTTGCAGCTGCAGGAGCTTGCTATGTGCCTGTGCAGGGGGAGCCACTAAATTCAGAAAAGTTATGTAGGGGTGCCTGCAGTCTAAAAAGATCAAGAACCACTAGTCTGTATTCAGACAGGGGCTTAGTTTTGGCAACACTCAATATTATCGCACTTCACTTTTAGGTGCCTGGCTATGTAGTGGAATTTCCATCCCAGTTAGGTACCGATGTATCCTCTACAATGCTTGGGGAAAGTGCTAGATCGGTGCTTCTCAACCTTTTTTGTGATAGGACCCATTTGTAAACATCGGTGGCCAGTCTCAACCCATTGCCACTCACTCCTGACCTATGGCCCCCAGGCCCAAACCCCCCAATGTGTGGGACAGGCTGTGGGTTTGGGGGATGTGGGGGGATCCAAGCAGCCCCTTTCAGGCTGTAACTCTGACAGCCTGCAAGGGAAAAGCCAGTTTGCCACATTTTTCTCCGTAAAAGGAGAATCCATGCTTAAAGTTTGTTGATCCATTTTTGAAATTTGTTCACAACCCTTTAATATATTCCTGTGACTCACTTTTGGGTTGCAAACCACAGGTTGACAAATGCTGGACTAGATGACATAGAAAATGATTCATAACACCCATCATAGTGAGCAAAGACAGAAGCCAATAGGGATTCTGTGTTACCTCCCACCTGTCATGGGAGTTTGACTCATGACTCCAGACGATGGAGAGGTTGGATCTGGATTCACATCCAGAATATTCTTCTGGAAGTAAGTGCCTATATAATTTCCTTTAAGTGGTTCCAGGGCTCCCGTTTAAACCACAGCTCAGTGAACGGAGAACTTATGCAGGATGTGGGAGACCAGAGTTCAGGATTCTTCCTAAAATAATTCAAAACCGCATCTCTCACATGCCAAGTCAGGAGGTGTCTGATCTACAGGCTATGTGGAGCTGGCTGGGGAACACTATACAGTCCTCTTACTGAAGTTCTACTACTCTGCAGCAAAGTATTCAAGAGAGAGGGAGGAGGAAAAACACAACTGTCCTGAGATCTAGTCTCTGCTCTAAGGAGTTTCCACATTTCACAAAACTCTTTGCTAAGGAAACAACAATGAAATAGGTGTATGATAAGGAAAGCAAGAGAAGCATTTTAAACAGAGTGAGTGTAATGCACAAACTCCTGTAATTTTCCCTACTCTCACTAAATCCCTCACTGCTATTCACTGGCAAGATTAGCTAAAACCTTTTGTATTTATGCCCAAAATGTTGCATTATTTTTCTGAACCACAAATGAGTGCGCATTATGCTGATTTGCCACCTGTGCTCATTTTAATTCAATCTTCACCTTGCATACAACACACACCATCTTTTATGCCACAGTTGGGTCAAAGAGAGGCTGTAGGCAGGATACATATGCACCTGATAGACTAATTAAGAGCTATAGGGCACAAGCTTTTGTGAACTCAAGTTCATCAGATGCTGTGAAAGGACAGCATAGAGCAGAGTAAAAAGAGTGAATAATTTGAATGCAAAAGGTGGTAAAAAAGGGGAGAGGGAGGGGGTATGTGGGAAGAGGGATAGTGCTGGGAGATTCAAACAAGAAAAAGAACCAAAAGAACAAAGGGGTCACAAAAACTAATTCAGGTTTCCAAGAATTCATAGCCCCTATTTAAAGCATACTTAATAAAATCCAGTCTGTGGATAATTTGTTGTACCACAATGTTCTGTTCAAACAGGTTTCTCTTACATATTTTATCTTTCATTTAAACTCTGGTACCTTGTCTCCACTGCAGGGGGTTAGTTCATTTTAGTAAAAACACACCTTTTTAAACACGTTGAACATTTCAGAGAGAATTCTATTACTTTTTAATGATCTTGTTATTTCTAAGGAGAAGGATAATTTTATAATTCAGAACACAGTCTACTACAAAAATAATAGAAACTCAAAAGATTATCTAGTCTATTCTTCTGTTCTGGGAGAGATTAAAACAAACAAACAAAAACTACAACGTCTCTGACAAGTTTGGGTTTAATTGGTTCTTAATAGTTGCTTTCAGTTCCTTGCAATTTGCTTTCATTCATGAAATTATAATTGTTCTCTCTCTTCTTTCTCTGAAGTAATTAACAAAAATATTTAAAAGTACTGGGACCAGGACAGAACCCTGCAGGACAAAACCACTTTGTATGTGCCATCACTTTTACAGCAAATCATTAATAACTATTCTTTAAGTAAGCATTCCACCAGTTATACAAGCACCTTAGACTAAGTTCTTCTAAGCTATATTGCCAGTTTGCTTACAAGAATTGAAGTGCAGCTGTGCCAAAATCCTTACTATAGACAAGTTATATGTAGGTTGCAAAGTTTGATATTATTATTATTATTATTATTATTATTATTATTGTGACAGGCTAGCAGGTAGTGATTTAGCCCAGGGGTTTTGAAATGGTAAAAGATGATAGAAGGGTTTGGGATTCCCTTTCCTCACCAATCAGGTCCCAGAGACTCACCCTCCATGTTCCTGGATTGGCCCCTTGGGTCACTTGGAGGGCAATAAAAGGGAAGTGCAGCTGACTCAGGAGAGACCAGTGAGGGACCACAAGGAAGGAGTTTCAAAGAGCTGGCAAGAGCTGGGCCAGCAGGGTGGGAGCAGTTGCCTCAGAAGAACCTGAAGGAGTGGGACCTGCAGACAGCAGTTGGACCCTCAGCAGCGTGGCGTGTGGCCAGCAGGAGAGGCTCCCCACTGGGCTCCAGGATCCCTCTGTGAGAGGCAGCAGCCAGCAGGAGAGGTTCCCCAGCTCCAGCAAGGATCTGAGGAGCAACCAGAGAGGTTCCCAGCTCTGCTTCCAGCTCCTTCAATAAGAGGCCAGGAAGCTCAACATGAGGCAGGGGCTCCTGGAAGATCAAGATCCATAGCAGCCTGGAGCAACGCCAGCAGTGGTGGCTTTCTACCTATCACATGGGAGGTCCTAGTTGAGAAGAGATTCTTGTTGCAGTGGAAAGGGGTCATTGTGTTTTCCCTCTCCCCCGCTCCCTGCCCGGGTACCTAGGCCCTATATTTCTTGTTATTTGACGTTTTGTATTTTGTGCCTTTTTATTTTTCACCAACCAGAATGTTCTGCTATTTGTGTTTTATATTTTGTTAACCCTGTCTTTTGTCAACTGGATGAATATGTGTATGATTGTAAGTGTCTAACCTTTATTGAATCCTGCCCCCTTGGGGTGTTGTAGTGTCCCCTATACCCCTCTGTTTTATACCTGTTATGTTCCCACTACTATTCTTTCATTAAAAGTTATATGGTTAATCCCCCATTGGTGATCTGGCTCTGCTCTATAGGAGGAGGAGGGTCTCTACACCTCCCACAGCACTTGTGCACCTGCTCTGATCCCTTCAGTTGGAGAGTGGGTACATCTTGGAGTACCCCCCTGGTTACATTTTGGGGGCTCGTCTGGGATCCCTGTGTAGCAGGTGCTAGAAAATTATTCAAGCGCTGTGTACCCCTGTAGAGAGAGAAAAAGAACCACCAGGAGACAAGTCCAATGCCAACCAGTCTGCCATATCCTCCAGGAGTGATGGGATGGTGCAGGGGAGAGCGGAGAAACCTGCTGGTACTGAGGCTACCCCAGAATGGGGGAGGGTTTTCCAGAAGATTCTGCAGGAGGTGACCCATTCCTCCAGTGACTGGGCAGCTTATAAGAGACTCCAGAGTTTCTCAGGAACCCTTCCAGTCCCTGTAGAGGAGGAAGGATTCAATTCTTGGATATCCCATATTCAAGAGACTTTACTGACTTGGCAAATAACTGATGAGGATAAGCAACACCATCTGCTGGAGGTCCTGAGGGAGCCTGCCTTTGGGGTTGTGAGGACTGCCAAACCCCAGAACCCTGTTATCACCACCCAGCAATGTGTGCAGGTCCTTCAGGATGCTTTTGGCTAACCCACGGGGGGAGGGGTGGGGGTGTACTACGAATTGCTGGGAACTTTCCAGCGCAAGGGTGAGACTTTTTCAGCATATGTCCTGTGCTTAGAGCCGGTGTTACAACACCTGGTGACCCAAGGATCACTTAGTGTCACTGACGCTGATCAGATATGGTTCCAGCAAATTCGTATTGGGGAATGGTATAGCTTGGACTTACTCCGGAACCTCAACTTAGCGGGTAGCAGGAGCAGCCCACCTGACTTCAGTCACCTCCTCTGAGAGATTTGTGAAAAGGAAGAGATATCCAGACTCAGAGAGACTATGTGGGTCCCAGAGGATGTTTCCCCCTGGAGAGGACCCATGGGTTGGGTGCTAATGGTGGCTCCCCATGAGGACACCTTGTTGGGAGTGGAGGAGGAGCCTGTGGCTCCAGCACTAGCAGATGCCATCACTAGAACCCACCCCAGGGGTCAGCCCTTACCCTGTCATCATGCCTCGGGAGATCCCTAGCCCCATACCCACTCTAGGGACCCAGGGTTCTGCTATAGATGTCGGGAGTTAGGGCACATGGCTTTGGAGTGCACTCAGCCTGAGAACCCTGAATTGGTATTTGAAAGGTTAAAAGGGTGTTGGGCAGTGGGAAATGGGGAAGGGGCAGAGCAATGGAGTCGGCTCCGCTCCAGACCCAGACAGACTCCTGCACATTACACTCAGTAAATTCACTGCCAAAGGGGCTAATGGGATCCTGTTTAGAGGTCCCCATGACTGAATGGTCACCCATGCTGGGCTATTCTAGACAGTGGGTCCCAGGTTACCATCCTATTTGAATCATTCTATGAGGACAATCTGAGACACTTGCCTTTGCTTCCCCTTATGGGGCTGGGACTTTGTGGCTTAAGCCAGGAGCAGTACCCTTACAGGGGTTATGTGAATGTGAGCCTAAAATTCCCTACTGAAATAGCTGGGGTGGAGGAAGAATTGCCAACCATCTCTCTAGTAAGTCCTGATCTGGGGTGGATGAAAGAGGCCACTCTCATTGTAGGGACCAACTCCAGCCTTTTCCAGGTTCTCGATCACTACTGGAAACAACAGGCTGGTCCAGGTTACCAACAACTGTTAATGATGCATGCCTTGTGCTCAGAGGCATATGACCAATGGGAGCATAGAGAGATGTGGGATCACCCTGAGGTTGTGGGGACCCTGCACTTCTCTGGAGCAAAGCCCCAATAAGTCTCTGCACAGGGCCAGTGGGCTTTGCCTACTGTATGTAATTGGATTGAGAGGGATGAAAAGAATAAGCTGCTGGTGGTGTAGACCGCCACTGGGAGAGTGATACCCGGTGCACTGAGGGTCCCTGATGGTGTGATCAAGACAAAAGGGCTCAACCAACACCCGGTTACAGTGATAGCAGTTAACCCAACTTTGAAAGATATTGTGGTCCACCTGGCACAGAAGGTGGCCTTGATAAAGGAAGCTGAAGTGGTGAGCCCTGAGCAGGTGGGAAACCCCCCTCCAATTGACTCTTCAAGGTTCTTTTTCAGGAATTCCCTGGTGCCCAAAGCCTGTAAAGCTCAGCTCAGGGACAAACTCGAGGCTTGAGCCCGTGTTTTCTCCCTGCATGTCTGGGATGTGGGGGAGGCTAAGGGGGTGGAACATCACATTTGTCTGAGCAACCCATGACCCTTTTGCAAAAGGTCTCAGCACATTCCCCTCACTGAGATGGGGGAAGTAAGACATCATCTACAGGAGCTTATGGACCACCTCATTATCATGGAATCTAAGATCCCTTATGCCTCTCCCATTGTGATTGTGTGGAAGAAGAATGGCCAACTCCATATGTGTATTGTTTACCAGACTTTGAACACCCGGACCATCACCAATCAATACATTGTCCCACAGGTGCAGGAGGCTTTGGACTGTTTAGTAGGGAGCAAATGGTTTTTGGAACTAGACCTCCACAGCAGCTACTACCAGATACCTCTGAGGAAAGAGGATAATGAGAAGACTGCTTTTATTTGCTCCTTGGGATTCTATCAGTTTGAACAAATGCCCCAAGGGATATCTGGGGCTCCCACCACCTTCCAGCAATTAAGGGAGAAGGTGGTTGGGGATATGCATATGACCCAAGTACTGTTATTTAGATGATATTATTGTTTTTGGAAAGACCCTGGAGGAACACGAAGAATGGATACTCTGGGTACTCAATCAGCTAGAGACTGCTGGACTTAATTTGGCCATTGATAAATGTAAGTTCTGCCAGGCCTCTGTGAAGTATGTAGGGCATATTGTATCATGGGAAGGGGTCAGCACTGATCCAGAGAAAGTAAGTGCTCTGACCACCTGACCTCAACCCAAGAACTTTAGGGAATTAAAACGGTTCCTGGGATTTGCAGGTTTCTATCAGTGATTCATTAAAGACTATGCTACAATAACTGGACCTTTAAATGCCCTGACTCATGGACACCAGGTGGGAAGGTCGCCCCGCAAGAAGGGGCGAGACAATGGCTTAAATGGGCTCCCTGTGACACGAAGCCCCACAGAGCCTTTTGGCCCCCGGTGGGACTCACGGTGTGAAGATGCCTTCCAGGAGGTGATCCAGTGGTTGACTCAGGCACCTGTGCTGGCATATGCTGACGCCAACTGCCGTATTTTGCACACAGATGCTAGCCTGTCAGGACTGGGGGCTGTACCATACCAGGAACATGATGGACACCGGCAACCAGTGGCTTTTGCCAGTAGGGGATTGTCACCCAGTGAGACGTGCTACCCAGTACATAAGCTTGAATTCCTGGCCCTCAAGTGGGCCATCACTGAGAAATTCCAGGCCTATCTATATGGAACCACCTTCCAGGTGTGGACAGACAATAATCCCCTTACCTATGTGCTCACCAGTGCTAAGTTGGATGTGACCGGCCAATGCTGGATCACAGCACTAGTCAACTACACCTTCAGCCTGCACTATTGAGTGGGCTGAAAGAATGTGGATGCTGATGCCCTGTCTCGACAACTCCCCAGCAACTCCGGGAGTGTTTGGAGCCCCGAAACAGTGAAGATCATTTGCGATCTGTGGCTACAAGATCCTGTGGGGATGAGGAAAATTACTGTTTGCATGGCTGAGGTGTTGAGTTTGCCCCCTGAGGGGTTCCCACAGGCCTGGGTTCAGTACACCATGCTGACTCCCTCCTCATTACCCCTGGTCACAGCCACAGAATGGTGGACAGCACAAGAACAGGACCTGGATGTGCAAGAGGTGCGGTGTCCCCACTGTGGCTACAAGATCCTGTGGGGATGAGGAAAATTACTGTTTGCATGGCTGAGGTGTTGAGTTTGCCCCCTGAGGGGTTCCCACAGGCCTGGGTTCAGTACACCATGCTGACTCCCTCCTCATTACCCCTGGTCACAGCCACAGAATGGTGGACAGCACAAGAACAGGACCTGGATGTGCAAGAGGTGCGGTGTCCCCAGAGATCAGGGAATACCCACCCTGCGACCCTTACTAATGCTACCCCAGCAGCCCACCTCCTATTGAGGGAGTGGGAAAGGCTTCACTTGTTTGATGGAGTGCTACATTGGGAGGTGCAGGACCCAGAAGGATGGAAATATTGGCAGCTGGTCCCCCCTCAGAAGTATAAGGCCCTTGCATTACGGACCTTGCATGATGACTTTGTGCACATGGGGGTGGAGCGCACCCTGGCACTAGCCTGTGAGTGGTTCTTTTGGCCCAAAATGGTTGAAGACGTAAGGACTAAATGCTCAAACTGTGATTGGTATGTGCAGAGGAAGACCCTGCCAGCTTAAACTGCCTATCTACACAACATCCAGATCTCAAAACCCATGGAGCTCGTGTGCATGGATTTCCTAGCCATAGAAGGGGAGAGGCACCGAAAGGGGAATGTGCTGGTTGTGATAGATCACTTCACCCGATATGCCCAGGCCTTCCCCACGTGAGATCAAACAGCAAGAATGGTTGCCAAAGTACTGTGGGGAAAGTACTTTTCCGTGTTTGGGCTGCCCACAAGAATCCACTCAGATCAAGGGTGAGATTTTGAGAGCCAGTTGTTGCATGAAGTACTGACAGTGGCTGGCATAAAGAAATCAAGGACTACACCCTACCACCCCCAAGGGGATCCTCAACCTGAGCACTTCAATCTCACTCTCTTGAACATGCTGGGTACCCTCCAGCAGGAACAGAAGGCCACATGGAGCCAGCATATAGCATACCTGGTGCATGCCTACAACTCCACTAGGAATGATGCAACGGGGGTCAGTCCACGTTTACTTATGTTTGGGAGGGAGCCCCAGTTACCAATAGATTTGTGCTTTGGGGTAGAATGAATCTACCAACAACATTTGACTCATGGTCAATATGCACAACAGCTTTGGGACCGTCTGTGTCATGTGTTCCGACTGGCAGCTGAAACTCCTGGAAGAAACCAGCAATGCCATAAGTGGCTTTATGATGCTTGAGTTCATGAGCAAGAGTTACAAGAAGGGGACTGGGTGCTGCTGTGAAACCTGGGGCTAACTGGGAGACACAACATCGCTGATTGGTGGCAGGCTGAACCCTATACAGTGGTGTGACAACTGGAAGACTTCCCAGTATACGAGATCTCCCCTGAGTCTGGACCAGGTCAAAGTTGCATGGTCCACTGGAACCTCCTGCTGCCTGTTGGTGAATTGGTGGGCCCCGCTCAGCCCAAGATAGAGCCACAAGAAGAGAGGCCTAGGTCTCCCCATAGAAGGAGGCCTCATGTCACCCAGCCGGCGGTTGTCCCTGCAGCTCCCCTGGAGGAATCGGACTCTGACTGGTGGTACCCTACTGACTTTCACCCGAGCTTAGGACCTGCCACTTCTCAGGGTGAAGGAGAGATGGGGATTGCTGTTCATGGGGCCCCGCCTGGTGAGACCAAAGGAGAAAACATCCCCATGGCTTTACCTGCCAGTGGGGCAGACTCCTCAAGTGAGAGAGAACCTGTGTCACTGGGGCCCTTGTGGAGTCCTGCCCCAGACTGCACCCACACAACCAAGGTGGGACCTTTGGCCAGTCTGATGCTTCACCTAGGATGCCCTGGGGATGCCGAGGGAGGTCCCCATCACTGCCCCTTGGGTCCAGTAGTCCCCCAGGCTGAGACCTGTGCTTCACCAGGAATGGTGAAGGGTTCTGTGGGGGAGGATGTGACAGACTAGCTGGTAGTGATTTAGCCCAGGGGTTTTGAAATGGTAAAAGATGATTGGAGGGCTTGGGATTCCCTTTCCTCACCAATCAGGTCCCAGAGACTCACCCTCCATGTTCCCAGATTGGCCCCTTGGGTCACTTGGAGGGCAATAAAAAGGGCAGTGCAGCTGACTTAGGAGAGACCGGTGAGGGACCACAAGAAGGAGTTTCAAAGAGCTGGCAAGAACTGAGCCAGTGGAGTGGGAGCAGTTGCCCCAGAAGAACCTGAAGGAGTGGGACCTGCAGGCAGCAGTTGGACCCTCAGCAGTGCAGTGTGCAGCCAGCGGGAGAGGCTCCCCACTGGTCTCAAATAACAGTGCCAGCACTGGTGGCTGTGTGGTAGTGTTAGTGTTTCTGCCTACGATGTGGGAGATCTGAGTTTAAGTCCCACCTGGGATGACTTAGGGTGAATGAAGTGACAGGGAGAAATACTTGTTGCAGTAGAAAGGGGTCATTGTGTGTTCCCTCTTCCAGGTACCTAGGCCCTGCGTTTCATGTTGTTTGACATTTTGTATTTTATGCCTTTTATATTTCGCCAACCAGTATTGTTTGTTCTGCTATTTGTGTTTTATATTTTGTTAACCCTGTCTTTTGTCAACTGGATAAATATGTGTATGGTTGTAAGTGTCTAACTTTTATTGAATCCTGCCCCCTGAGGGCATTGTAGTGTCACCCCCCTGGTTTATACCTCTTATGTTCTCACTACCATTTTCTCATTAAAAGTTACATGGTTAAGCCCCCATTGGTGATCTCGCTCTGCTCTATAGGGGGAGGAGAGTCTCTGCACCTCTCACAGCACTTGTGCACCTGCTCTGATCCCTTCAATTGGAGAGCCGGTACATCTTGAAGTACTGCCCGGGTTACATAATTATTATTTATTTTAATCTTTTTAAGGCACCATTCACTAATAAGAAAAAGCATCATGTTCTTATACAGTTGTTTCATACTGTTCTTTATTCACCTTAAAAAAAAATAATGCCTTATTCTTTTATGAGCTATAAATACCCTATAGTAGTATAAAAGAAAATCTAAAAGAACAAACTATTTTACTATGTGGAAAGTAGAAGAAATCAATATATATATTTTTGCTTTCCTAGGAATGATAATGAATATAGCTTAAATAGTTTCTGCAATTTTTTCTAGTGACACCTACTTTTCAATAATCTTGCTCTGCTGCTTTTGCTTCTTCACCTGTTGCTTCTTCTCATTTTTTGCTTATTATAGTATAGTGTGGTATATGTGCTATATCCCATAGCATAAACATCCTCTGGAAAAGGGCTATCAAATATTTAGGTGGCTAGCAACCTCATGCCACACCAACACAGGCCATGTGCACCCCTACGCCACTACACCACAGATGCTCTCACCATTGCTGTGCTCCACTGGGCTACATGGGTAGACACAACTTCCACCCTACTCCACTGTAACACATTGTGGTGCATGCAGACAATCCTCCCACCACCTGCTGTGCTGCACGGCTCTCAGCAGAGGGTTGTGGGGCAGGCCAGAATGCAAAAGCTAGAGAAGAGAAGGGAAGGAAAGGATAGGGAAACCTGGAGACAATAGCTGCTGCTGAAGACAGAACTATACAGGAGCCCTGAGGCCAGCTGGACTGCCCTGCCCTAGTACATAATGTTACCCAACCCTTAATATCACCCCCTATTTTATATAGATGTCCATATCTTATAGGATGTGCCTATGTGTTTCTAACCAAGCTAATTGTTATTATTATTAATAATTATATAATGATTCATTGTTTAAAATGGAAAGATTAGTACTATTTTCTGAAAAATCAGTTTTCATTCTAGGATTTTATATTTTTTTTATAAGTTAGAAATTATGCTCATCCAAGGTATTATGAAAGAATTATTAAGAAGAGATAACACACATGGGAACATGTGTATACAGACTGTATCCTGTATTGATTTTATTTTCACACACCAATAGTAGTACTGTGGTGCACTGTATATGGGACAAAGAAAACTTCAAAGTAAAATACTGTAAATTTGCAAGAGCAAATTTCTGCTTCAAAATTTCTGTTCCTAAATTTGTTACAAAATTAAATAGCACAGGCATTTCAATAAACCATGCTTCTTAGACAATTCCATCACAATTTGTCATTCATTCTGAGATATTCATTTGTCTAAAAGCAATTAAAGCTTAATTGCTACATAACCTGAATAATTTAGAAATGCAAATTAGTATAGCAGGGAAACAAGTATGTGTTCATTAATTTCTTTGTTATCACCATCTGTTTAATTAAAAAATGCGTTTTACTGAATGACAGCTTGCTAACTATATAAACATTTTTCTTAATTGAAAACGTCTTCTGCAATTGAGGTCAGCATCTGACAAAATTTGTTTGAGTTTGCACATAAACATTTCATCTAAACAAATTCTAGTATTTTCTATTTCCTGGAAAAAAACATCACTGCCAATATATGTAATGTAATTCAGGAAAGTCTATCTTAAGGCAAATCTATCATTTTTTAAAAAAAATCAATGAATTGAATAAATTGTCAGCTGCTAGAGCGGTGTTCTCTCATCTTTAGTCTATTTTATCTGTTTACCTTTTTAGTATAAATTATTTTGAAATATTTATGAAAATCATGATGCCAAATGAGAACATTCAATTTTGAAAATAAAAAGTAATCTTTTCAGATTTACTTCAAAATATGAATAAAGTATTTTTTTTGTTTTTTTAAGTATCATCAAACAAGCTGTGACTTAGAGCTGATTCATACCCAGAAGCTCACAAAGCTTTGCAATGCAATGTTGTACATGAAGAAAATAAAAAATAAACTCCCACTTCTCTGAGTAAATAAATGCTTCAGTGACTCTAAAGTAACAAGGAAGGGACTTCAAATTCTTAACAGAGAATGTATAAAAGGATTCCTCCCCTCACTACTCTCCCAGCCCTTTCCAGGCATTTTCTAGAACAGGAATATCCAAGTGATGGCCCATGGGCCACATATGATCCATGAGGAATTAATGTATTTCATCTGGCTTTCATCTGGCTGCTGCTTCCCTCCATTGTGCTGGTGGTAATAGCAGACAGCGTCGAAGCTCCAACTCCTTCCTCCACGTGCTGAGGGGGATTGGCAGTGTGACAGTGTGGGGAGCTCAGGGTGAGTCCATGCCCACTTACAGGAGCGCAAATTGTATCCTAGTAGTGCAGCAGAGGACGGGCACCTGCATAGGCACATGCTGCAGGGTGGGTCGGGGGGGGAGGCAGGGAAGGGGAACTGTGCTGGGTTGGAGAAAGATTGCTCCTGTTCAGGACAGTAGTAGGAGTAGGTACCCACATGAGCACACATTACAGCTGGGGGGCACACCAGTGCAATGCAGTGGTGTGGGGAACATTTCCACAGTACATGTGCTGTGGCCTGTGTGGCCCCTGGGGGACTTTGGAGTTGTATAACTTTTTTCTAGAATACATTAGAATTAAATATCATTAATGTAACTCCACTCAGTTTCAACCAATGAAGAAATTACAAAACACAGATTTCCAAAAGTGCGGTAGGATGAAGCAACTGAATTATGTGGAATTGAACTCCTAGTCCTATTGAAGACAATGGGAGTTTTGCCCTTGGTTTTAATGGGGCAAACACTGCAGCATATATGCTTATAGAAAGACTATTTGAACCTCTTTAGTTTTCAAAATTGACTGGAGAATCTCACAGAAGGATAAATTTCTTGTGAGAACTTCAGGGATTTTTCTATTTAGTTCACAAATTTTAAAAAGAAATGCTACATCACAACGGAGAGTTACACAAAGGGGAGGGGCAGGGGAAGCAATTAGCCCTTATTTTTTTTTAAAGTATGGATACAGAATCCATGTTGTGTTCTATCCAAGTTCTAATCCAAGGCAACAAAGTAGGGGAAAAAAGCATTAAAAATATGTTATTGTCTAGTATCATTATGTCTACAGATACAGAAATGGAGAAGCAAAGCTCAAGACATGAAACTGGAGCAAATCAGACCCTACAAGTAACTACATATCAACAGGCTGTAACATTGAAGGGTAGGCTTTTGGATGTGTGACAAATTAAGCTCTGATTTTTCCTAGGGTAATTTTTCTACTTTTGAAGTAGGGCTAAATTGCTTTGAAGGGTTGTATTATGTGGTACTCTGCTTTCTAAAATCAAGGCAGCTAGATTTCTTACAGGATAACCTGTTCATATGTCTGTAGTCAGGTTAAATACTTATTTGACTATTCATTTTATACAGTATAATTATGTTGCTGTGTTACATTTTTTTCCACCACTTGCCTTTTACTAGCTCTCTTACAGACCATATGGCCTCTCTGTTCTGGCTTCTGCATCTGCTTATATACTTATTTCCAGAATACACTGAGTGGTCTCTCA
The DNA here is from genome assembly GCF_000455745.1 of Alligator sinensis. NCBI lineage: Eukaryota > Metazoa > Chordata > Crocodylia > Alligatoridae > Alligator > Alligator sinensis. The sequence continues at coordinate 484,352 of NW_005842750.1, read as the reverse complement.
CAGTTGAAGGGTATAGAAATTACAATTGTAGTCAATGATAAAAAGTTAAAATGATCACCATTAAAAATATTAGTATGTTCCAGGAATTACTGCACAGCTATCACAGTTAAATCCTATTCTAATTGAATTCTATTTCTGCAACTCTATAGTGCTAGATTTGTTGCCTGGAGAAAAAGGTTAACTTTGATTGAGAATGTCAATTGACCAAACGGTAATGAACCTTAAGGCAAAATTGTGAGACCCTCTGGTCATCCTGTTTTCTCACTGTTAGTCCTACTGAAGTCAAGTAGCTTGCATGTTGCATTTTTAAAGTGCTATATAGTATTGTAAAAGTGCTTTTAAAGTGCTGTATAAACATTAATCTGTTTAAACTTCCCAAATACCTGTGGCATAAGGAAAAAAATGCTGGTAATCCCATTTGACATGTGGGATAACTAAGACAGAATCTCCCACTCACAGAAATCTGTAGTTTCTGATTTCTATTCCTGCATTCAGATTATACTTGCCTAGACACTTTGGGTAAGAAAAAAGTCTTACAAATATTGAGTGCTTTGGCTTCACTAGTATAAAAATCAAATTTTAATTCCTTACATTCTTATTCAGGAACATTTTCTTAATGAAGTCAACACAGATTTTCAAAGATCAGGATTCTTGCTAAGAAACTCTTCAATATGCAACAAAATTCTGGAAATCTCATGAATAGAAAAGTGCTCTGGGAAGGTATCAGAAATTGGGGGAGGGGAACAAATCATCCAGTAGTTAGAAATAGGGAAACCTGGGTTAATTTACCTGCCTTGCCACAAACTTCTCTGTGCTTCAGTTCCCCATCTGTAAAATAGGGATAGCAGCACTTCTCTATCAAACAATGTTTTGAAGATTACCATTTTAAAAATTACAGCACACACCAATATTAGGGTAATGAATGCCAAATAAGAACCTCAAGGGTATTAAAGGGGTGACATACAATAATTTATTTTTGAGCTGGTTCTTATATTTTCAGATTTTCACCATAATTAGCTCTGGAAAATATACCCTGGAATTAGTATTTTGTAACACATACATTTTCCCAAAAACTTAATAGGTTAAACAGAACCTATAGAAAACTGTAACCTATGATAAATATCACAGCCCATGTAAAGGCATTGTTACACCTGACAATAAGCATATGCTAACTCTAAAAAATGTTAGACTGTGTTTAAGTTAACACATGCTGTGAGCAGTCACATGTTAACGGTTAAAACCCTTTCTAACACACACTGTCCTGACCTGCTCCTAGACAGCTTGCAAGCAGAGCATGGAGATATAAGTCTGCTCTGTACCTGCCTTGCTCACTGATTTTCTAGGACATTGCAGGCTCCAGAACTGGAGCCCTGCTATCACCTTCCAACCCTGATCAGGATCCATCAGCTCCACAGCCTGGATTAAGTTTTGCCAGCACCTTCCTCACCTGGATTACTCACCTGCTTCCCCACTCCAAGAGCTCCCCAGCACTTCCCTGCTCACCTAAGGCAGAGCATGAGGGCTGGGCTCAACCTGGCAGCATCTGTAGCAAAACCCCCAGTTTTTCTTTAAAAAAAAAATAAATAAATAAATAAAAAAATATATATATGATAGATATGCATTCACTTCCCTTCCCCAATTATTTCTAACTTCTCTTTCTCTCCCTCTTTATTCCCTATAGACAAGCATAAGTGAGCTCAGACTTAGATAAGGTTTAAAATTTTTATTTTGGTAGCAAGTTTTTGGTTTTGGATATCCACTGTTTTATATTGTATTATTATTAGGTTTGTATTGATTTTTACTGTTGTATATTGTATTATTATCATTTTTGTATTGATTGTTATTGTTTCATATGGCTATTGTATGGTTTAGGCCTGTGTTTCTAAGTGAACCAAAGTCATGTCAAGTTTCCATTTTATATGTCAAGCCTCCATCTTGTGTCCTCTGCCTGGGCATCCTGTGTTGCAACTGTAAGATTCACTTACCCCTCCCATGTAAATTGGTTCCCGGATGAATGAGAGTGATTGGGAATGACTGAAATACAATGGTAGCAGGCCTCTACTGAATGGCCTGTAATGACCAGGCCATCACCTCACATTGATTTATCCAGGAACCATGGACCTGACCCAGGAACAGAGACAAGAACCCAGCATTTGAAAGACAAATGGCATTTGAAAGACAGGTGGGAACGAATGATGCGGCCAGGGCAACCCTAACTGCATTATGAAGGACTTCACGGCTCTGGGGGCCAAGCTTAAGGAGATGGGGGTGCAGGTGGTATTCTCCTCTCTTCTTCCAGTGAGTAGGCGGGGACGGTGACACGAGGCCAACATTGGTGAGGTCAACCGGCACTTATGGATTTGATGCCGCCAGGCGGTCATTGGGTTCCTAGATAATGACCCATGATTTCGGGTGGGGGACTTGCTGGGGCGGGATGGGATTCACCTCTCTCCTAAAGGCAAGCGTGTCTTCTCTTCCAGGTTGGCTGATCTCATACAGTGAGCTTTAAACTAGCCTCGCCGGGGGAGGGGGCCACAGGAAGATGTGGAGACACCACCCGAGCAAGACAGGTGACACGTGCAAGGAGTGCCCAGGTAAGACACAGGGTTCCAGATAGTCTTCCTAATCGGGGGGTGGCACGTGCAGCTACGCAAGGCCTTAAATGCCTGTATACCAATGCTCGGAGTATGGGGAACAAACAGGAGGAACTCACCATCAGAATAGCCATTTCAAACCCAGACATAGTAGGGATTACAGAAACGTGGTGGGATTCATCCCACGACTGGGTAGTTAACATTAGGAGCTATACGCTCTACAGGCGGGATAGAGAAGGAAGGAAGGGAAGCGGTGTGTCAAAGAGCAATACACATCCTTTGTCAGCAAAATGGGATCGGAGGAGGGGCAAGCTGAAGTGCTTTGGGTCAAGATACAAGGGGGTCATGGGGAGAGGGATTTAATGGTGGGGGGT
>NW_005842750.1:479634-480954 GCF_000455745.1 Alligator sinensis | reverse complement strand
GTGCCCAAGATGAGTGGTTGTTCCTTAAGGAGACGATACTCAGGGCCCAAGGGGTGATGATCCCAACAAGAAGCAAGGGGGGCAAGAGTGCCCCAAAGCCCCCCTGGCTCACCAAGGACGTCTGGGAATGCCTGGTTGCCAAAAAGGCAGCGTACACCCGGTGGAAGGTGGGGGCTATCTCCAAAGAGGAGTATACCTCCACTGCTCAGGCCTGTAGAGGGGCTGTTAGGAAAGCTAAGGCAGACATAGAGCTAGGACTAGCATCCAAGATCAAAGATAATAAAAAGTCCTTTTTCAAATATATAGGGAGGATGAAGAAGGCACCGGGAAACGTGGGGCCCCTGCAAGATACGCTGGGCAATCTGGTGGTTGCACCAGAGGAGAAAGCAGACCTCTTTAACAAATTCTTCACCTCTGTTTTCTTGTGCAGGGACTGGGATTCCCCCACCGTGATTCAAGACAGACTCAAGAGGAATGCCTTCAGACCTAAGGTTGAGGAGGACCAGGTTAGAGTGCTTCTGGAGGGGCTGGACATGTTCAAATCAGCAGATCCACATGCTCTCCACCCCAGGGTATGGAGGGAGCTAGCAGGGGTTATTGCAGGGTCCTTGGCATGGCTTTACGAGCACTCGTGGTGCTCAGGCCAGGTGCCAGGTGATGGGAAAATAGCCAATGTGGTCCCCATCTTTAAAAAAGGGAGGTGGGAGGACCCAGGCAACTATAGGCCCCTCAGTCTTACCTCAATCCTGGGGAAACTCTTTGAGAAGATCATCAAAGAGCACATCTGTGATGGGCTGGCATCGGGGATGATGCTGAAGGGCAACCCGCATCATCAACGGTTTCATTAGGGGCGGGTCATGTCAGACCAACCTGATTGTCTTTTGCAATCAGGTCACAAAAGCACTGGATGCAGGTGTCGTCGTGGATGTAGTCTTTCTGGACTTCAGCAAGGCCTTTGACACTGTCGACCACCCCATCCTCATTAAAAAACTAGGAGGCTGTGGCATTGATGCCTACACAGTCAGATGGATTGCAAATTAGCTGAAGGGTCATACTGAGGAGGGTGGTGGTGGATGGGTCATATTCGTCCTGGGGGGAGGTGGGCAGCAGAGTCCCCCAGGGCTCAGTCCTTGGGCCCGCACTGTTCAATTTCTTTATCAGTGATTTGGACGATGGGATGAAAAGCAACCTGTTTAAATTTGCTGATGATAACAAAATTTGGGGTGAGGTGGGCACGCAGGTAGGGAGGGAAAGACTGCAGCAAGCCCTGGATAGGTTGCAGGGGTGGGCTAACAAAAACAGGATGCGTTTCAATACTGA
>NW_005842750.1:465304-479106 GCF_000455745.1 Alligator sinensis | reverse complement strand
GGCTAGGATCTGGAACCAACTTCCAAGGGAAGTGTTGCTGGCTCCTACCCTGGGGGACTTTAAGAAGAGGCTTGATGCCTACCTGGTTGGGGTCATTTGAGCCCAGTTTTCCTCCTGCCCAGGCAGAGGGTCGGACTTGAAGATCTACAGGGTCCCTTCCGACCCTACTTCTATGATTTTATGATTCTATGAAAAGACCCTGTAGAACCAGCAACTCTACCATTGTACCCCACCATTACAGATGCCGAAACTGCACATCCCTGCATAAAGTAGACATGCTCAGTATGCCAGGGGCTGATGCTTCTCTGGGCATGCATCCTGTCACTAGGGTCACACAAGGTCTGCCCCTATAAAAAGGGGCAATGAAGACAGACCCAGTGGGATGCCCTCTCCATCTGAACCAGCACCATGCCACACCACCTATCCACCCAGAGGCCCTGCTTGTGACCCCCCTCTAGTCAACACCTACTGGACAAGGACCCCTGTCCAGCCTGGATAGGTAGCTATCACCCCCCACCCCCTCTTCAATCAAGGACTTGGACTCTGCTTCTCTCCCCTACCTGGACTCCAACCCTTCCACTGAGTCTCTTTCTCTTGCTGCCATTGTGAATGTTGTGTGTGTGTGTGTGTGTGTGTGTGTGTGTGAACCAATAACTTCATGGGGCTGTGTAGTGTGTTGTCTGTGTAAAAAAACTGTTATTTGGACCCCTAATTTGGGTTTTGCTTTACTATGGTTTGGCCCTGCTCCAATCTCTGTTCCTCACTGGTTTGGATGTGTATGTGCCTGAGTTGGTAGTGTGTGTGTGTATGCACCTAGTTGATCTGTGTGTTTGTATTGTGCAATTGTGTCACACCCTCCTGTCTAACAGCACAATATTGAGATCCTGAGAGTTGGCCTGACCAATCCCAGTTGGGTTGGAGCAGCGTGGAACCCCTGGGGCCTGATTTCAGCAGGTGGGGACAATGCAGAGCCCAATGCCACTGCCACCCAGATGGGATTGGGGCCCAGGGACACCTGCCACTCCCATATGCTGGGATTAGGGCTCCAAGGATCTCATGCTGGCCTCACCCAGATGGGTTTGGGCTCTGGACAGGTCAAGGCAGTATAGACCCTGGGGCCCAATCCTGCTACCCAGGAGTGAAGTAGGGTCTGATCTGGCCTGCAGGCCAGCCCCACACCATTTATCTGTCTTGCAGGGCCAAAAATGAGAGTGGCACTGGGTTAAGATATTAAATACAATCCAAGACGGAATCTATAATAAATGTTTCATAATATTAGTAAACTTGATTATCTTATTATCTTGATTATTCTTTCCCCTAATTCCGATCCTACTTCCGTTTCTACAAACAATATGAAATGAATATTTATGTAACAAGAAGTTACCCAAAATATAAAAGAGTAATCACTAATTTCTCTCTGTATTGATTTGTCATTTTATATGATCCAGGATCTTAAATATCTTTATACATTTTTATGTTCTACTAAGAATCATAAGGACCACTTTCCCTTTGCCAGTCTGTCTGGCTAGATTTTTGTCTCTTCACTAGGTGTCAGTATTGCATTACATTCCATTATACATAAGTGACCATGTTTAAATGTTTAAGACAAGCTGAGTAAAGGAAGATAGAGGGGGACTTTTTGTGTTTGAAGAAAGGGTTCCTAATAACATTTAAATGAACAAGTAGCTGTATAATTTTCTAGTCCCATAGTTTCTTCTCACTACTAAATCACTGTATTTGTAAGAATAAAATTGCATGTTTTCCTTTCTCAGTTTTTCCATGAAGTCACAATCCTGTATTTTATATTAATTCCCTTCTAGATGGTACTGATAAGGACACTGAGGATGCCACAAATTCACTTATTCAGTCATTGGGAAGGCTGGAGATGTCCTAAATCTTCTGAATCAGACATAAAGGGAAATAAATGGTAATTTCCCTAAGAATTGCTTTATAGGCAAATCTAGAATTTTGAAAAAATGAGGTACAGATGGTGCGGTACATCATCACATATAACACAACACACATTTTTCTCCAGTTAAAGAGAAACTAGAAGCATTACTACCAGGGGGCTGGAACTATATTATTCACTTTAAGATCAAAGTAAAAACAAAATAACTATTGCAATGTGCATGTGGAACATGTCACCCTCCCCAGCGCCATCTTCCTGGTCATCCGCACCTTACGTGGGTTTGCATTTGGAACCCTCTTGGAATTCTTCTGCCCCGCCCTAATCTTGCCTGCCATGTCTTGATGGAAATTCTTATGTCAGTGGGAGACTGCCTATTATATTGGGTATGTTGGGGTCTCTCCTAGGATGGCCTGACCTTCTTTTCTTTAGCTAGGCCTCCCCATCCAAACCCACTAAATGGGGTTCGACTCTGAGGCTCTAGCTTTGCCTTCCAGTGGCTGAAGGCTTATGGTCCCATTTTCTGCTCCCTTCTGGAGCACGGCACTCCCCGGCCCAGAGACACAGGCACTGGCCCCATGCCAGGGAGTCGTGAGTTCAAAACCAGCGTGCGACTCCACCAGTGCAAAATATTAGAAAAGATATATACTTGCACCCCCAGGTGCACCACGCCTCTCTGGCCTTTTTAAGATTGTCCCAAAACTGCACCCTTACTGGCACTCAGGCTCTCTACAGCCCTGTCTCCCTCTGTGCTTCAATGGCCCCGGGGCTGTGCCCCCCAAAAAGCTGTGCCCTCACTGGCGCTGGGGTCGGTGCCCCCAAAATCTGCACCCTCACTGGCAGTGGGGCTCCCACTCCAGAGTGGGTTCCGAAAAATGAGGCCTCCTCCGTCCCCTAATAACCTCACCCAAACCTCCGGGTCTTATTCAATAATTCCCAAAACAAAATAATAATAATAACTGCACGTGCTCAATCAATGCAGCGGGTCAGCTTACATGAACTCTCTTTGAGTCTCAGCTCTGCACCGCCGGCTACAGTCCTGGGTGTGGATGCAGTCGTCATCTCACAGGTGCTTCGGTAGCTTCCCCCTTTCTGCCATGGACCACTCCCCAAACTCCTTCCTGGAGCTTGCAGGGGCACTGCTTCCCCTTTGGCTGCTGACCTCCCTACTGCCATTCACCCCGGGTATTTATAGCCCTGCCTCTTCTGGTCAGCTGACTAGCCATCCCAGTTCAGCATTTAACCCCTTCCTCACCAGCCGTCCATGCCCAGAAGGTTTTGGCCTTATAGGGGTGCACCTTCTTCCTCATGACAGGGTTAGGGTTCCCTGCCACACACACCCCTCTCTTCTCTTTTGTCTGGGGTCTTCCTTTCCCCCCCGAACCTCTTTCCTCTTCATATTGTCTACATAAAAAAAATTGCACTCACATTTTTAATCCCTGGATGATGCTCCACTTCAAAGCAATATGGTTGGAGACTGAGGGCCTATCTCATGAGCCTCTAATTATTAGTCTTCATACTCTTAAGTGGGGCGTGATCTGTAATCAATATAAACTTCCACCCTAACAGGTAGTACTGCAATGTTTCTATAGCCCATTTGATTGCTAAACATTCTTTTTCTATTGTTGCATAATTCTTCTCCAAGAGATGTAATTTTCTGCTAATATATGCTATTGGATGTTCCTCTCCTTCCTCCATTTGAACCAACACAGCCCTAATAGCACAGTTGGAGGCATCTGTTAACACCATAAATGGTTTGTTGAAGTCTGGCTTATACAGTAACGACTGTGTACACAGTGCTTCCCTCACCTTTGAAAATGCTGTTTCTGCTTCTGGTGTCCATCTTACTTTGTTTGGGGATGCTACCTTTACCATCTCAGTTAAAGGCACCACTAAGTCTGCAAAATGGGGGATGAACTTCCTGTAATAATTCGCCATTCCCAAAAAGGCCCTTACTTGTCTCTATGTCCGTGGAGTTTGATATTTCTTTATTGCCTCGACCTTGTCCAGCAGTGGTCGTACCTGCCCACTTCCTACCTGGAACCCAAGGTACCAGGTTTCTTCTTTACCAATCGTACACTTCCTTGGGTTAGCGGTTAATCCCGCCTTCCTTAGGTCCTGCAATACTGCCCATAGTGCTGTTAAGTGTCCTGGCCAATCTATCATATACACAATAATGTCATCTATATATGCTGCAGCGTAACCAGGACTCTGCGGCACCATGCGGCACCAGGACTCTGTCCATCAGCCATTGGAACGTCGCTGCCATTCTGTGCAATCCAAATGGCAAGCGTCAGAATTGAAATAGGCCCCAGGGTGTGGCAAAGGATGTTTTTTCTTGGCTTTTGGGTGCTAATGGGACCTGCTGGTAGCCTTTTGTCAGATCTAACATGGATATATAGCTAGCTTTTCCTATATTCTCCACCATTTCATCCACGCTCGGCCAGGGATGAGCATCAAACTTGGCCACTAAGTTCACCTTCTGGAAATCAATACAGAGCCTAATTTTTCCACCAGGTTTTGGCACGGCCACAATAGGACTGCGCCACTCACTTCAGGACTCTTGTATTGTCCCTTTTTCTAACATCATCCCCAGTTCTTCTTTTATCAGGCCGTGGAGTTGTTGTGCGATTCGCCTCGAGTTCTTGCATATTACCTAGCCCAGAGGGGTCCTTATTCAATGTATCACACCCCGTGCCTCCCTGGGGACCTCTCAGAATGCGTCTTCATATTCCCTCACTAGTTCCCTTGCCTGCTGTCTCTGCTCTTCTGAGAGTCAGGGGTCTACCTCCACTTCACTGTCCGCTTCTCTTTCACTCAAGGAGGGTCCTAGTTCGGGTTCATCTGGTTGGAGGGCCAAGTACAGGCACTCCCACTCTTGCCATGGCTTCAGCATATTGATGTGGTATATCTATTTCTTCTTCTGCTTGTCCAGTTGGTACACTTCATAATCTACAGCCCCTATTTGCCTTGTTATTTCATAAGGGCCTTGCCATCACGCTAGCAGTTTACTCTCTTGATCTGGTAAGAGCACCAGTACGCGGTCCCCTACTTCAAACTTTCATTCTCGAGCCCCTCGATTGTAATGGGTTACTTGCTGCTCTTGGGCCTCCCTAATGCTAGCCTTAGATTTCCTAATGCTTCCTTCTGTACTGACTCTAGGTGCTCTCTCAGTTGTATTATGTACTGAACTATATTATGGCCTTTACTTTTTTGCTCTTCCCAGCTTTCCTTAACCAAATCCAGAACTCTTTTTGGTTGTCATCCATATAACAGTCCAAAGGGGGAAAAACCTGTTGAGGCCTGTGGTGCCTCTCTTATTGTGAACAACAAAGGTGATATCATCTGGTCCCACTTCTGGGGACTCTACTACAAATTTTTTTAGCATCTGTTTCAAGGTCCTGTTGAATTGCTCCACTAATCCATCAGTTTGGGGATGGTATATCGCTGTCCTGAGGTGTTTGATTCCCAGCGTTTTACTCACACCCTCAAACACATGAGATGTAAAGTTAGTCCTTTGCTCAGTTAACAATTCTCTAGGGAGCCCCAGTCAGGAAAATATCTTTAATAATTCTTCTACCACCTCGCAGGTGGACACCCTCTGCATAGGTACCGCCTCTGTATATCTGGTCACATAGTCCATTAGGACCAAAGTAAATTGGTGCCCTGCACTGCTTTTTGGTAGTGGCCCCACGATATCCACGACCACCCATTCAAATGGTACTTCCACCAATGGAAGTGGTACTAATGGGGCTCTTGGAGGACAACTGGGGTTCACGTTTTGGCACACGGGGCAGGAAGCGCAGTATCTGGCCACTTCTTATATTAACCCTGGCCGAGAGAATCTCCCCCTAATGCGAGCCTCGGTCTTGTCTTGCCCCAAATGTCCACCCATAGGGAGCTCATGTGCTACTTTCAGTAGGGCCTTTCATTATCACCTAGGCAGCAGTAATTGCTCTACTTCCCCTTCTCCATGTTTGTTTCATTCCACTCTATATAGCAGATCATTCTTCACCTCAAACCTCGGGGTGGTCTGAATCAGCTCAGGTCTCAGCACTTCACATTCTGCTGGGCTAGGTGTTCTTGGAAGGCATATCGGAACACTTCTTCTCTGCTCTGTTGTAGTTGGAAATGTCCATCCTTCCACAAATGTGCTATGTCCACCTGCTGTTCCACTTCTTCTTCTGTTAGGGGAAGTCCAGGCTCCCCAGCAAAGGCCTCCGCTGTAAAATCATTCCCCAGGACCATCGTGGACCTCACAGTTTTGCACCCTCTTCTCTTTGTCCCAAGTGGTCTCCCACTGGGATCTTCTCCTACCCCTGAATTCTCCTCTGAGGCTTTCCCCCAGTGGGACTAGGATAGCACTGTGGGGTACCTCCATTTTTCTTCGCCTCTTCTAAGATGAATGCCTGCACTATAACCACCAGGAGTTCTGGCCAGTCATATCCTAGTATCATTGGGTAGGGTAAGTGCTCCACCACTCCAACCTTCATTCGGCGTACTTTCCTACCCACTTGCACGGTGACCCACACCCGGTCCGTTCTTTGTGCCTCCCTGCACAAACATTGAATGGTGATTTGATCTGCCCTTTCTCTGTCTCCTCTTGGTAAAATGTCTCTCTACACTATCATGTAGGACGAACCAGAATCCAACATCACCTGGACTTCCTGTCCCTCAAGCCTAACATCCATAGTCAGTGCCGGTCATTCCTCTCTGGGTTCCGAATAAACCCTTGCACTGTACCCACAAATGCCCATGGGGGGAGCTGGTTCTCTCAGCTTGTCCTTCACCACTTTCTCTATCAATGCCTGTTGTCTTTCTATTGGTTCCAACCCCAGTTGTTGTTCCTTTAAATCCAAAATGGGGTTCTGTTCTGCCATTCCCATCTTCTTCTTGGACCCAAGGGTTCTTTCTATCATTTGGGTCAACCATCGCTTCAGGTTACCCATGACCATGAGGAGTTTCCTGCCCAATGTACCACTGTAACATGTCACCCTCCTAGGTGCCATCTTCCTGGTCATCTGTGCCTTACGTGGGTTGCCCTTGGAGCCCTCTTGGAATTCTTCTGCCCCACCCTAATCTCTCCTGCCATGTCTTGATGGAAATTATTATGCGAGCAGAAGACTGCCTATTATATTGGGCATGTTGAGGTCTCTCCTAGGACGGCCTGACCCTCTTTTCTCTAGCTAGGCCTCCCCGACCAAACCCACTAAACAGGGTTTGACCCTGAGGCTCTAGCTTTGCCTTCCAGTGGCTGGAGGCTCATGGCCCCTTTTTCTGTTCCCTTCTGGAGCATGGTACTCCCCAGCCCAGAGACATGGGTGCCAGCCCCACAGCCAGGGAGTCACAAATTCAAAACCAGGGTGTGACCCCACCAGTCCAAAATAATAGAAAAAAGTATATACTTGCACCCTCAGGTGCACCAGGCCTCCCTGGCCTTATAAAGACCATCCCAAAACTATGCCCTTACTGGCACTCGGGTTCTCCAGAGCTCTGTCTCCCTCTGCACCTCACTGGTGCCGGGGCTGTGCCCCCAAAAAAGCTGCGCCTTCACTGGCACCTGGGTCAGTGCCCCCAAAAGCTGTGCCCTCACTGGTGCTAGGGCTCCCACTCCAGAGTGGGTCCCCAAAAATGAGGCCTCCTCCGTCCCCTAATAGCCTCACCCAAACCTTTGGGTCTTATTCAATAATCCCCAAAACAATAATAATAACTGCATGTGCTCAATCAATGCAGCAGGTCAGCTTACATGAACTCTTCGAGTCTCGGCTCTGCACCACCGGCTACAGTCCTGGGTATGGATGCAGTCGTCATCTCACAGGTGCTTCGGTAGCTTCCCCCTTTCTGCCATGGACTGCTCCCCAAACTCCTTCCTGGAGCTTGCAGGGGCACTGCTTCCCCTTCGGCTGCTGACCTCCCTACTGCCATTCAACCCAGGGTTTTTATAGTCCTGCCTCTTCTGGTTAGCTGACTAGCCATTCCAGTTCAGCATTTAACCACTTCCTCACCAGCCCTCCATGCCCAAAAGGTTCTGGCCTTATAGGGGCGCACCTTCTTCCTCATGACAGGGTTAGGGTTCCCTGTCACAGCATTCACTTGACAGATTAGATATAAAGTCTAAAAAACCCAAAATCTCAAAATAGTCACAAGTGTTGACAGTGTCTCCATGAAGGCAAGGTTATTTTGGTAGATATGATATATTTTATTAGACCAACTAAATAGTTGGGAAAAAGTTCTTTGCAAGCTCTTGGGCACAACCACCTTTCTTCAGGCATTCCCATAAAGCAATGCTGAGGGAAATGAAGTCACAAAAGTATGGGATTTAAGGTAAGGAGAGGACCACTGTTACAAGCTTTTAAGAAATAACAGTGAACAGGGCACAGTTCCATCTTCCTTAGGCATTTTTACTCTTACAACTGAGAAGTGCTTGTCATTGTTCAATATTCACAGCTCTGAATACTTTCCTGGAATTACGTACATAATACCATCACAATCTGGCATCTACCTTCACTCAGGAAAGTGCCTTAACTGCCATGCCACCAGGCAATGCAGGGTAATGCACTTTTCTTCCCTCTTCTTGAAATTATTCCATGTTTATTAAGATAATTACATAGTATTGGTCCATGAAAAGTTTAAATATATAGCTCAGTGGTTAAAGAACTCTCATGCAGGAGCAAGAAACCTGGGTTTTGCTTCACTGGATAAGACTGAAGAAGGGTGGTTGTGCAATAACTTTTTTCCAACTATTTAGTTGGTCTAGTAAAAAATATCACATATCCCCAAAGAACCTTTCCTGCCTATGTCCTTAGACCAACGTGGCTATAATCAAGAAGCCTGTAATAGTGTCCAATATTTCATTGCAAGTCATTTCTACATCTGAATTCATATTACCACACATGAATTAAGGTTTTTAGCTAGAGCTAAAAAGAGTCTTCAAGGCTGTGGAATTGAAGACAGACTTTATTGGGAATGGTTAACAGGCAACAAGATTCCAGAAGAAGGGAGAGTTTGAACATCAAGATCATTCAAAAGGGTGTTGTTTGTCCTTCATGGGCAAAGATGACCACATCAGAGGGGGGAGGAGAAGAGAGAAAAGAAATGGGAAAGAAATGGAGGGAGAAAAGAGAAATGGAGAAAAAATGGAAAAAGGAGAAAAGAGAGAGAAAAGAAAAAGGAAGCAGGGTGGAGGCTAGGTTGCCTCAGTATGTAGGTGATTTATAAGCCTGATCTTCACCTTGAACAATTTGCTGCAGCAGGGGCAGGAAAGCAATGATGACTGGATATGAGAGGTTTTTGTTTTCCTGAAAAAGAATTTTTCAATGCTTCTGTCATGCTTTGCTGTTCAAAGGCCAGACACTGTCTACTAGTGTCATGTCAACCCTCTGGGCATGTCCAGACAAGCGCACATGTGCCTGTTGCCCCACCTCAAACCCCTTAGGGATCTACCTAAATTGCACTGGAAGTGGGCTGCACAGCAGCTCCTTTAATCTTGCTCTTCAGATCCAAACCATTTCATCTTGCTCTTCAGCATGTGCCCTCCCTGCTGCTGATTGGCCAAAAGAATGTGGCAACTCCGCTATTCACTGCTTGCTCCTGATCAGCCAGGAGGCAAAAACCATGTTTTTAAATATGCCATGTTTTTTGCATTCCAGATAAGGAGCAAACCCAGCAAAAAGAGCAAGGTTAAAGGAGCTGCTGAGCAGCACACTTTTGGAACAATTTAGGTAGATCCCTAAAAATCACTCATCTGATAGTTAGTAACAATTTTCTAATTTCCAACCTAATTTAATTCATGGCTAGATCATACCTATTTATTCTTGTGTCAACATTATCCTTTAATTTAATTAGCTTTTCCCGTTCCCTGGTGTTTACCCTGATATATTTCTGGGCAACAACTATTTCCCCTCTCATAAGAGAGACTGTCTATTTTTATGATCATTCTGGCAGCCCTTGTCTGCACCTGTCAGTCTGAATTCATCTGCCTTGAACATAGGTGACCAAAATTGCATGTGGTATTCCAGATGAGTTTTTACCAGTTTAACAAATGTGTTAGCTAACTGGAAATGTCACCAAAGCAGCCATTTAATATTTACTCTGCATTTTCAATAACATTAATTGCACTTGAAACAATTATTGAAAGTTGCAAAGATTTGGCCCAGCCAGGCAATAGCTGGTTTTGATGTCACAGGTGCCATACATGCTTTGGGTCTGAAGAAAATGAAAGTTAGAACAATGTTTGAACCATAAATGCCATATTTTCTTGCATACAACAAATTAGGGTGCGTTTTTTAAGCAGGGAAGCTATTTTCTTCACTGGAAAATAAGCACTTTTGGAGAGACTGTGCCTTCCATGCAGCTGCCAACATGATATCCAAGTTGCCAGAATCTTGTGTTAACCCTTTCACAGCCACACCTGTTGGCTGAGCACTGGATCTTGTACCTGAAGCAGCAAATGAGCTGATGGCAGCACCCTGATGATGCTTGTGATGTAGAAACAATACTTTATTTACAAGAATTTATATAAAGAACTACTTAAATAACTATCACTCTCACTACAGCCCTTGCAAGAATCTGGGGCCTAACCTTGGGTGACAGATTAAGCATGGCATCCCAGGAGACAGTCAGAGGAAGCACCTGGTAGTAGGAACTTCCTGGTGCTACACTTCCTGGACACTCTATTATCAAAAGAAAAATGATCCAAATAAATAGGATCAATTAATTTTAGTGGTGAAGGAGAAATCTCAACTCCTTTAAAGTCCCATTTATTTGAAGTAGAAAAAACTCCCATTTATTTCAGGGGAGCCAAGATTTTACCCTCAGAGTCAAATGAAGACTGATTGGGAAACACATCCTTTGCAATGCCATGGGCAAGTGAAAAATATTATTAAAATGTAAAGCTGATATTTAACCACTGATTTAAACAATGCTTGCAACTGTACATGCTCTCCCAAAATTCTCAATTACAATATGAAAGAAATATTTTAGGAGTAAAGGTGGCGTTGTAACAACAGGCATACAAAACTACTACTACTTGAAATCAAAGCAATTAAAACATACAGAACAGAAATCTGTGCAGCACTTGAACTGAAAAAGTTAATGTGATACTTACAATTGATTGAAGCAATTATATTGAGGAAAAAAAATTCTTTTCCTATGCCACTTATTCAGAGTCACTGTTAGAGATGTAAATGGTAATGTAACTAAAGATAAATACTAAATTAAACAAAAGTGTTAGGTAGAGCCATGCCAAAGCAGAGAGAAAAAGGGTTTCCATCACCAGTGTTATTACTATTCACAAAAGTTAAAGTATCGCTAAAATGTCTCTTCGTATGATATTTATAGCTACTTTTCTTCAGCATAATTTTACAAAATATGTTCTCCTTCACTGACCTGCCAAGCAATTTGAAAACTGTAGATATATAGTTTTTTAATAACAAAGCTTCTGGATGTCACTAATAGTTACATCTTCCCCATATTCATTAACTCAGGATATCTACCAGATTCAGTTTTCTCTTGAATCTACACACGCACAAACACACACGCGCACATCCAGAGGGAACCTCCTGAGTTTTTAATCCAAATGTCATCCTATCACAGGCACTTGCATCATATCTCTCTTCCACAAACTGATCCCTTTCATAAACTCCACTGTAAAACTCTTATTCCAGGAAATCTTAGCTTTAATGTTTGCAAGTTATTATGAGACACTGGTGATAAAGATCCTTATGAGCTAGTCCTCTAACTTTGAGCATATCACTAAGAACTAGATTTGAAGCACTTATTCAAGAACTAGAGCACAGCATACATAATTCTAAGGAAAGGACTCAGGACTACATTTTGACTCAGTCATCATACCACAATTTGACACCCTTCAGTCTCTGAATTTAGCTACAAAAGTTTTTACTTTATAAAACTCTTCCAAGTTTTTCTTATTATAAAACAAGATAGATAATTGAATAAAAATGCAAGGAAAATGCGCTGTCCTTTTAGTTATACCAAGGTGAGGTTAAACAATAAACTGTATGTATTTTTTTTTACTGTTTCATTTAAATAAAATTTATATTAGATGAGATATGTACTACAGAATTGCCGAAGATCAATATACAGGATATTCTTGGGATCTCTAATCTCCTTGCTAAACTGGTCATAGACTAACAGAAAACAAAATGTTATCTTAAATACTATTTAAAATGTTGTTTTAAGTAGTATTTAAAACACTATTTGGTATGGAAAATTCTAATCAGAAGGGTTTGTAGAAGCTCTGATTCAAATCTGTATATCATCTTAAAGGGTATAATAATCAGAAAAAATGTAGTCTGGGGTTTTTGAAGTAATGTAAAACCTTTTACCAAACCTCAACATGATATTTATTAAAGCTATATAACATCATCTTTATACATATAAATTCCTTGAGTGAATACTGAACATGTTTTTTGCATATCAGACATCCACACATTAAGTATAAACAGAGAATGGACATCCCAGTTTGTTGCATACATAAAGCAATGAATAAAACCTAAGACAGCTGCATTATTTTAGAATTTTGACTACTTACTCAGAAGACAAAAGGAATTGGCAATGCATCTGACATTGTCTAGTGTTATATATGAATATTTGGTTTTAGCAAGTTTCTATAATTCAAAGAAGGCTTTAAGTATAGCTTTCAAATATGCCCAGTTATTTGTAAATAAATGGAAGGTAATATGCCAAACAATACTAGCTAGCTGATGTTTATGCAGTAATGGAAATGTGATAATACTCTCATGAAAGTCTCATGGGGCCAAAATGGCTTTACTAAAACAAACCAATTGTTAGCATGATCCTACCATAATAAGAGTAAAGGATGACTATATCTTTATATCGCTGCCAATGATGATACACACCAGCATAGTTTTACCTCTCCATTAGACATTATATACATTAATAAAAGAAAAAAAGAAATTCAGATCACATAAGAGACTCAAAATTAGGAACATTAAATTAAAAAAAAAACTTTAATTTTTCATATTTCACAATGGTTAACTTAGTTTTCCTTAATTAGTGGCTTTTAAACTTTTGGGCATAAGACACCCCATGATAAACTCAATGTACTGCCCTTCAGTATACTCAAGGAACTGCTTGTATGGTTTCAATTTCCTGTCAAAGATACCAAAACAAGGAATTACCTATTTCTTGGAGTACATTCTTGTGACTTAGTTACAGAAAGTCACAGGATAATTAATTCATTTTATTTTAGACCCAGATCTTATATGATTTAAGTGTAATGAATGCAGATCCTCACCATTAGTGACACAATCCCAAAATGTTCAGCCAACATCTATAAAACACAAATGAATTATGTCATTGATTTTGAAAATATTATTTCTGCTTCAGAAACTGACCATGGTATTCTCAACAGCTAAGGTCAAGGACTTAAAATACTTTTTAAGATCATCACACATCAAGGCCTATTCTATAATGACAACGCTGATATATTCTCCCCATCTCACATCTACAAACTTTGGCAAGTACACAGCCTTAAAATCATTGCAAGTCACAAAATATTGGCATAGTTGTTTTTAGTTAAAGGAAGAAAAAAAATGACACATTCCAATAAAATATTATCACCCATGATTGTTATACCCACATTTAGAGATGTTCTTACCATTATCTGTCATTTAAAAAAAGATTATAATTTAAATGACTGTTAACTGGGGACTTATATCCATTTATTTTTCCCCTCACTAATGTACCAATCATAAATCAACCTGTTACACTCCAAAGGTGTTACAAACATATATATCTAACTGAGGAAATATCAGGTTTCATTGAATCAATCCTAAAACCGCATATCACCCACAGAGCAAGTTTTGTACAAGACACTACAGACTTGCTACGGAAACTTAAAAACATAGACCAC
>NW_005842750.1:428143-463997 GCF_000455745.1 Alligator sinensis | reverse complement strand
CCTCCCTTGAACCTGTATGGAAAATCCTCAAAAAATTGCAACCCATACTAGACAGAGGCCCTATTCTTAAAAAGATCTTCCCAGAGCCACCCATCCTAGCCTTCAGACAAGCACCGAACCTCGCCAACCTCATCACCAGAAGCAAACTTCCTCGAGCCCAGAACACACCAAAAGGATCCAGACCGTGCCATGACAAGAGATGCAAAACCTGCCCCCACATCTCCACCACCCCCACAATTACTACACCCCACAACAGAGCCATCAGCATCCCAGGATCTTACAGCTGCACCTCCAGGAATGTAGTATACCTCATCCAACGCACCAAATGCCCTGATGGAAAATATGTAGGAGAGACCAAACAACAACTGCGCACCAGAATGAACGCACACCGGAAATCCATCAAAGACAGAAACACTCAATTACCGGTGGGGGCACATTTCTCACAGGAGGGCCACTCTCTCTCCAATCTCTCAGTCCTGATCCTCAAGGGAAATTTACACAACACTTCCCAGAGATGAGCCTATAAGCTCCATTTCATCAACCTCCTGGATACTAGAGATCATGGACTAAACATAGACATTAGATTTTTGATACACTATAATCTGCCTGGCAACTGACTCCCCAGCCCAGCCCAGCCCAGCCCCTGGCTTGTTTACTTTTCATTCCATCCAGGAAGAACACACACCAACTGCTGCAGCTTCCTGAGCCTGACGAAGGGTTTTTGAACCCGAAAGCTTGCTTAATAAATATTCTCCAACTATTTAGGTTGGTCTAATAAAAGATATCAAATTCACCCAAGGAACCTTGTCTGCCTATAAAGACCAGAGAATTTTGGGTAATATATGACTGCCACAAGATGGCTAATAAATATTCCTTGTTATGAATAATATTTAATAAACATCATCATTCATTGATTAGTTTATGAATCATCACTGCTAAGTGAATAAGGTACCAGTCTTGCTCACAGTATCTTCCTTTTACTTATTGACCAGTTGCTGTAAAAAGACAGGCCAAGATTTCAGAGAAAACTCTGCTTCTGGTATTGGCTATCAAAGCACTGTGAGGAAGGATATGAGCCTGTTGGGAATGTGGCAAAATGAATATTAAAATTATTTTCTGCTGTGGGTTGAGAAGAATCCAAATGTTCAAAGGGATCTTCCGTAATTCTTCAGGGGCCACCTGCAAAATATCTAACTTATTTATTAAAAGAATTCTGACAGTGCTTCTTTCTAAAAAAGGGAGCACTCCTATGGTGAAGCCAGTCAGAATTTGCATTCTTCCCCGTGGAGACAGCTTGTAACCTGAATTCAAATGAGTGTGGTATGGATGTTAATGTACTTGCTGATCTTTTAAAACATCTATTGACAAAAGTACATTCAAGCCAGGCTTCAAAAGATACAAGGGGGAATGTTACATGTCAGACAAAGCCTCCTCCTTGTGACTAAGGTTAATTTTTTGTGGAGTTTTTTTGTTTGTTTGTTTTTGGTGGGGGCAGGGGGGAGGAGGTGGAGGCCAGTGTTGAAAGGGGAAATTTAAAACTCTCAACCTGAAGGTTTTAAAGAAGCCTGAAATTCCCTTCCCTGGGGTTCCAAAAAATTCATATCTCTCTGTTCCTTAAACCACTGGCTCCTCTCACTCAAGGCTCAATGAGCACGACTACTTCTATGATTTGCTTTTCTTCCAGAATCCTTCTCAAATCAGCATGCTCATGAGATCCTCTCAGTAAAATGATATGATTTTGGAAAGACAGGGTGGTGGAAATGAAAGGTGGTGACCAAATGGAACTGAAGTGGAAGCTTTTTCCAACCTCCAAATGTAAGGGGGGGAAAACGGTTTTTGCGAATTCCCAATATGTGAATATCAAATATGCCTTCCTGCATCCTGATAAAACTTAGTTGATGATGCAGATCAGGTGGCTAACAGCCACTGCTGTGTTGGAAAGTAATGGGTCCACAGAACCAGAGATTTAACCACATTTGAAAGTGATGGGAATGCAATTCTTTTGTATTAAACACAATTAATTAATTTGGCATAAATTAAGTTTTCCAGATGGAAAGTTTTCCAGATAGAAAACCAATCATTTGTGTCCTTGATTCTCTATTTTTGTTACTTGGATTGAGTATTGTATGAACTGATCAACTTCTTTTATTGGAGTATCTCAGTTATGTGATTTGGCAAATAATTACTGCTTTCAACCTATCTGATTCACCAGCTGGTAGATTGTTTTATTTCACTAACTCTTTTTTTGCTTCAGGAATGTGGCAGGGACATTGTTTAACAGCACCACCACCACACTGTATACTTAAATAGAATAAAGCATGGAAAGGAATGACATCTTAATGGTGGAACCATACCAGTACCTGTGTTGAAATATGGGGCCCCTGCCTGTACGGCAGTCTAAATATGGATCAATATCCAACTCCACAGACATTTAAGGAGACATTTCAACATTCTCTTGTTCTGTGTGGTCAAACCTTCCACCCCTGAACTCTACTGCCTAAGGGAGATACTGGCATCAAACCAACTTCCCCTCTCACCCCCATGTGTGTAACCTGATCAGGCAACTTGCAGGGTACACACTCGTCTGGGAGGGAAGGCTAAGGGGGGATGCAGGAGGGTAGCAAAGTAGGGGGCCATATCAGGGTCCCTCTGAGCTGGGATTACCCAATCCCAATTTATTAAAATATGAGACTTCCTTTAATTTACTTACTTAATTTCTTTTTAATTTATTTTTTAAACTTATTTTATTTTATCCTTTAGTGGCTTAAGTGGCTGATGTCCTTCATTTCCCCACCCAGCCCCCACCCTTACCCACTGCCTCTCCACCTCCCATTTCACTATGCAGTCCCCATCATTAAAACTCTGTCCCTTCCAGCCTCATGCTCCCACACCTAGCAACCCATCTCTCCACCCCTCCCCGCTCCCACCTAGAGTGAAGATAAAAGCCTGTCCTGGCTCACCAGCCCTGTAAAAGCACTCACAGACATAGCTCCTAGTAAGGGACCTCCTTGTCAGCCCTCTAGTGGCAAGTCACAGCATTGCAAGTCACAGACAGTTAGAAAAGGTTTTAGCTTGAATGTGTAGACACTCTAAACTTAAGCTAACATCAACATTTGAGAAGCTTAAAGTGTACTGTGTAACAAAATACAAATCTATCCTGCCTTCTACCACTGATTTGAAGCCAGTAGGAAACTTCCATAGCTCTAGTCACCTAGATTTTTCATCCATGAATGATCTTCTTATATACATACCCTTTCCATATACTTTTTATTAACACCTTTAGAATAAAAATCCTGAAACCTAAATTGATTCATTCAATTGGGAACATTAATCTCAACTGATCTAATCTACTCAGTTTTTACCTCTCTTATCACTGTCCCCTCCCACTGTCCCTTTCCCTTCTATAGAAAATCTTTTCTTTCACCCAGTGCTATGAACCATGCTGTCAGATTTGCCCAAGGATGTGAGGCAAAACTGCAGAAGTGTGGCTAAGCAGAAGACTCCCAAGTTTGTTCCCAAGTGACTGTAGAGTGAAACTTTGCATACCTGACAACCAGCTTGGTCAGCTTGGCCTTAAAGGGTGCAGACAGAAGTGTAGCTCATCACTGTAACTGAGAATGCTTTGCAGGAAGTTCATTGTTGTTCCAGGGGGGAGGGGAATCTAGCTTCTGGCTGCAACAGCCCCTCCTCCCTGTGATGCTGCAAAGTTTTCAGAATGGGAGGAGGGAAAGGGAACAGAAGGAACTCATTCTAGGGGTTACCCAGTCAGTGCTGGAGGGTGGGGTGGGTGAATTGGAGCCCCTCCACCTTGGCGCCTCACCCTCCTACCCTCCAGCAAGGGCTAAAAAACCCCCAGACTGAACTCCTTCTGCTTCCTTTCCCCCCTCCCATTTTGAAAACAGTGACAGGCTGAGAGGCAGACAGAAGTTACAGAAATGCTCTGTTTTGAAACATCTTTATCTGACCCCTCATACAATAAGGGTTCAGATTTTCATCTGATCAGTCATTTTTGAAGCTGTCTGCAGCTTGTGTTTGGCCATGCCTATAGATCATTTTCTGTGGCCAGATCAGGCTAAAATTGTCACTTCTGTCTGCACTCAAAATATTTGTAGTTCTGATTGATGTATTAAGCATTGTCTTGCTATAATAGTTATATTATGTTAGTTTTCTTGATAAATTATAAAGACAAAGCAGCTGCTTACAGCCCTCTCCTTCATGGAAGGCTATAAATGTTGAGGAAGAAACAAACAGGACAATGGCGGGTCAATGATGGTGAAAAAAAAGGAATTCTTCCTTTTAGAAGGGTAACTTCCACAGAATCATAAATCCTATTTAATTGACTTTCTTCATGCCAAGAAGAAAACAGATTCAGTCCAGTTCCAAAGTTGACTGAAACAAAGAAATTTAAGTAAAATCAAATGAGAATGTATTAGAATAATCCATCTATAAAATATAGACTGGAGGGAAATTTGGAGAATTCAGCAAATTAAAAAAAGACCAGCTGTCAAACTGCATGCCACTCTCTTCCCCCCCATCCCCACGCCCCTTAAGTCTCCCTAGCCAATATAAATAAAAATGTATATTGGGCTGTCATGAGCAGCCGGATGGACTTTGGGATAAGTGTTTGTTTGTGTGTTTTGAGGTACAAGCAATAAAAATGAATTAGACTGTAGACCTGTTTCTTGCCTCTTTTAACAGTAGGTAACCTGCAAATTTACCTGTAATCCAGGTAACAATGGACTAGCATAAGTAGGTTGTTGCCTACAGAAGTTCATGTCTTTCTGAAACAGTTAGTCTCAAAGGCTAGGTATAGACATTCAAAAAGCCCCTGGTAGTAGCACATTGTCACTTTACTTAAAGCACTATGAGTTAGAGTGCAAGCAAACTGAACAGATATTCGCTATTTGGTGGTGGGGGCGGGGATTGGGAAGGGCTTGGAGCCTGCCTGCACTGGCCACTGGGGCTCTCCCACACACCTCCTAGAAGGCTTCTCCCTAAGCCAGCCCTTCTCCCTAAGTCCCCTGTCCCCTCCCCGCCCCCACTAGCTAGAGACAGTCAGCAGGAGCTAGGGGAGAAAGAGACCCCAGAACCCTCTCCCCACAGGTTCACCACCTAGGCTGCACCTTGGCATGGCCTGGCAGGAGCTGCTGTGGGGAGGAGAGACCCTGGAGCCCTTGGTCCACAATGTCCCCAGCCAGACAGTGGTGAGCCACTGCCTGGCCAGGGCTGCTGCAGGGCAGAGAGACCTCAGAGCCCTTCCACCACAGCTCCCCTGAGCCATCCCCTGGCCAGGGCTGCTGTGGAGACAGAAAGCCCTCTTTCCTCACCTTTTCCCCCACCCCTACCTGGGCTAGAATCAAAAGCTATAACTGGCTAAGGTCAGCTAGAGTGGGGGAGCTGGCCCCTCACTTGGGCACAGCAGAGAGCTCTGCCTAAGGCTAGAGTGCACTCTTGTGCAATGCCACCTGGGATGGCAGTGATCACACTACAAGTTAACCCTCAATGTGCTCTGGCACAGACATTTGATAAAGCGGTCTAACAGGAAGAACTTTAGGTTAGTACACATCCATCAAGAATTAGAGTGCTCTAAAAGCCATGACCATGTGTTCAGTTATAGCTTTAGAGCATCTTCTGCCTGTTTAATACACGCTATGTGTAATGTCTGTACCTAGCCTAAAATGCCACCCTGCCCTACCTACTGCATGTCATGGTAAGTGACTCTTTTACTCTATTAAGCACTAATGATGCCTGAAATGGAATGGTGTGTTCAGTTTTGAGCACTGCACTTCCAAACATCAAATGGGAAAGTGTCCAGCAAAGCACAACAAAAATGATTAAAATGATTAGAGGTGTGGAAAATGTGATTTATGAGGAAAGCCTAAAAGAACTGAGATTATTTAGTCTGGAAAAGAGAACTGAGGGATTCAATAATATGAAATGTACCTATAAAGGGGATGGTGATAGGCTGTTCTCCATAGTCACAGAAGACAAGATGAGGAACAGTGGTTCATTGTAGCAGTGGAAATTTAAGTTGGGTATCAGGAAGAATTTTCTTACTATAAGTGTGGATGTGCAATCTCACTACTTGGAAGTTTTTATGAGCAGGTTCGACAAACATTTGTCTAAGACAATGTAGAAATGGATGACCCTACCTAAACAAGAGGTTGAGCAAAATTACTCCCTTAAGTTTTTTTCATATACAGCAAAAGCTCTGTTATTCGGCACCCATGGGGAATGCCGGATAACCAAATATGCCAGTTACATGAAAGGCGTCTTTGCCTGGTCTGGCCACCGCCCCTCCTGTTGCATCTGGTGTGCCAGGCTTTCACTCCCTGGCATCACTGTACCAGGGGACAGGCACGGGGACCACACACAAGCTGCTTTGCCCTGGGCCATGGCAAAGTGGGACTCAGGAAGTGGGACTTCCAGTTTTGCTTTTGCTGCATCGACCAGCATGCTAGTTAATAGAGCATGCTGGTTAATAAAGTGCCAGATAACACGGCTTTTACTGTATGCATTGCTATGATTTTATTGCCATGTCATTCAAAAATAGTGAGCCATATTATTCCTTTGGTTTGGGACACCAGATACAGAAACAACAGTAGATAATTAAGGGAGCAGGGGAGGATAAGTTATACTTCTATAATGATTTTATTTCTACACTTTTAAAAACAAGAAAGCAAGCACAACATATTTTTTATGATGTGACTGTTGTTTTAACTGGAAGTCAATGTTAATGCATGAGATTATTGCCAAATATCTGCTTCATGTATATTGTGTGCTCACAGAATCAAAAGTAATATATTCTTATTAATGTTCTAATAGTAATTTCACTGAGGTCTTTAATAAATTTGGGGAGAACATCTTTACTGAACTGAATAAGCCAGTGCTACTTTAACATTAATATAGTAACATTATAGGCACCTAAAATTTTGGTATACTAAATTTTATTTTGTACTCTAAGTTCAGTTATGCAATCATCAGATTGCTGACATCCCTCTCTTTTAAATTACAGTAGATCTTCCTATGTAGCCCAGCTGAAATGAAATTTTCAACATACACAGTTTCCCTAAGAAAAAAATTAAGAAACAGTTAATGGAAGTTAAACAGTAGAGGGTATTTTTGCTGATTTTTTTTTGTTGAGGCAAGGTGTCTATATAATGCTGTATTCATTTTACTTACCTATTGTTTGCTAGGTGTTTTCATACAAAGGAACTATTGCTTTTCAAGCTCATAAAACTGAATAAAGCCTATGACAAATGAATTAATTTCATTACCTAAGGACAAAGCAACCCCACAGCCCACAGGTGACCTTCAGAGGCTGTAGTGAGTAAATTGATTACCATGCCCACTTAGTCCTTGGCACCTCTGCTGACAATACAAAGATGCCAATTATAGTGTCTCTTCTGGTGGTGGATTTTTGTTATGCAGATACTTAAAATGCCTTTATTTTATATATATATATAAATCTCTATACATTACTATCAATAAAAATCATGGAAGTGGGAAAGTAAATAAATAAGACATACAAATATGCACAGATAGAACAAAGAAAAAGGAGGACTGCCAATTTTACACCCTGTCTTGGTCAAGTTGCTTCCAGTTTCCTGGGTTTCACACTAAAGATGGAAATCCATGATGTGCAAGAAATGAACAAGTACAGAGGAAGACAAAGCTTTTCAGTCTAGTCATTTACTTTATAATCAAAATGTTTGTATGACAAGCCCTTGAAAAGTTGATATATCTGGTCTTTCAGGTTTTGAACATGTATACAGTTCTTTCAGACTGATTACAGTTTGGATTAATAAAGGCAATGACAAAGATTTTTTTTCTTTTTTGTAGTTTTATATTTTGTTGCGGCACTTTGTAACAAGCATGTTGACTGATTATGGTTATTTAAGATTCCTTATCACTTCCTTTACACAGATGTTGCTTGATTCATTTTTTTAAAGGTCCAGTCCTTGACAAATATTATCTGATAACTCCAGATACCACCACACCTCTCAGTTATCACAACCCAAGTGTGGTGTTACAGGTTACTTTTAAACCATTTTGAAGATATGTAAAATGTGAGTATTCAGGCACTGAAGCTTAACTCATTCTAGCTCTTCCTTAAGTGATTTAAAGTTATGTCACTTGGGATGAGGGTTATCTTTGACCTGTTTTACTCAGGTTGAGATAAGGTATTGTTAGTCTGGTCCCTCGAAATGAAGTGATCAATTTGCTGTCCTCCATGATGCAGAGCTCTTAGCCTCTCAACCTCTTTCCACCCTCATAAGCTCTACAGGTCTTGCTTCCCCACAGCTCTTATTGGGAGTGGAGCTTGCAACCTGCGAAAGCTGCATCTGAGACTAAGACAGCAAGCTGGAGTTTGTTTATTGTGGGCACATTTAGTGGGAAATTGAGTTTTTGGCTTGATTTTTTTTTCCATTTAACTGCAGCAAAAGCCTGGAGTGTGATTCATATACATTAGGGCTGGAAGGGACCTCAAAAGATCATCAAGTCCAGCCCTCTGCCCCAGGGGCAGGAAGTCAGCTAGGGTCAAAGGATCCCAGAACGATAAACATCCAAACGTTTCTTAAGAGTCCAGAGTAGGTGCCTGCATCACCTCTGCAGGGAGTCTATTCCAGGCCTTGGGGGCTCAGACAGTAAAGAAGTTTTTCCTTTTGTCCAGCCTAAAATGGTCTTGGAGGAGTTTGTGACCATTGGTCTTTGTCATCCCTTGGGGCACTCTGGTGAACAAACGTTCCCCCAGATCCTGATGCACATCCCTTATGTACTTCTAGGCCTGCCACCAGGTCACCTCTGAGCCTGCACTTTTCCAGGCTGAAGAGTCCCATGGCTCTCAGCTTCTCTTCATAAGGCCTATTATCTTGCCCTCTGATCATGTGTGTGGCTCTCCTCTGGACTCTCTCAAGATTCTCCACTATGGGGAAAAATGCTCCCCTGAGCTGCATTCTCTCACTGCCCAGTATCTCTGTTCTAGGAGCAAAGATCCTGGGAGTTCAACCCTGGTGAGACCCTGCAGCCTGGGGAAGCATGCTTCCCTGGGATCCATGCTCTCACTAAGCTCCCCAGGGCCCAACACCTCCAACACCCCACATCATTCCTCTCTACTCATCACTGGTGAGACTGCAGCTAAAGTATTGCATCCAGTTTTAGGCACCGCACTTTAATAAGGACATGGACAAGCGTGAGAGAGTACAGAGAAGAGCGACCTGTATGATCATAGTCTTAAAAGGCAAGCCATATGAGGAAAGGCTGAGGGACCTGGGATTCTTCAGCCAGAGGAAAAGAAGGCTGAGAGGGAACCTGGTAGCAGCTTACTGATACACTAGGTGTGTACATCAAGGGCTCAGTGAGCAACTGTTCACCAGGGTACCCAAGGGGAAAGCTAAGAATAATGGCCACAAACTCCTGGAAGATCGATTCAGGCTCAAAATTAGCAAAAAAGTCTTCACAGTTAGGGAGTCCAGACTGTGGAATAAACTCCCACCAGAGGTGGTGCAATCACCTACCCTGGAAATCTTAAAGAGGAAACTAGACAGTCACCTTGTTGGGGTCACCTGACCCCCAGTTATCTTTCCTGCTTGGTGCAGGGGGTTGGACCCAATGATCTTCTGAGGTCCCTTCAGGCCTTATAATCTATGAATCTATAAGCCTCCCTCACCTGGGACTGGACTGCAGAGGGCTCAAGGGAAAACTGTCCCCCACACCCAACCTCCCTGGCCAGAGAAGAACAAGGGAAATGGGTAAGGCAAGCATGGGAAAATTTCAATTTTAAGTTTAGGTAAACATCTTCGCTGAAATTTTCCCATGCCTTGTGCCCACCTTAAAGACACAGACAGCCTCAAGCAAGACTTGTGGGAGCTGGGATGATGTGGGAAGCCTGAAGTCCAGTTTGACAGGGTACTTTTCAGGCAGTTATCATAGATACAACTGCCTCAGCTCTTTAACTTGGTATCCACCAGCTACCTCCCTCCTAGTGTGAGATAGGGGGGAAACTAGCTTCCCTAACCCAACCACCCCAACCTGGGACAGGACTGTGGGGGCTCAGCAGAGCTTGTTGCAGGTGGTGGTTGCTTAGAACCCCTTCCCAGCCCCCAGACCTCCTGCAGGATGGGAACATGAGGCCTCCTGCATCTCAGCAGCCTCCCACCCGCCCTGCATGACCTCCCCTATCCCACCCTGCATGACCTGATCCCAACCCTGCAGCCTTCCCCAGAGAGGGCAGTGCTGGGGGAGCTCATTGGAGCAGGCTGTTGTAGCTCAGCCAGCTAGCTGGGCTCAGTTAGGGCACTCCCCAGAGCCCAACCCTCTCCCACCACCCACAATTGATTATGATGTGAGAGAGTATTTATTTTTTTCATCTCTTTTCATGACCCACCAAGCTATTCAAATTAGTAGGGTCCAGATATCCTGGCTCCTGGCCATAACCTTGCTAGAGTTATGTAGGTCAGAGCAGTTGTGTGACTGCTCTGAAACTTCTAACTTAAAAAAAAAAACTGTCACATTCCACAGATTTAGAATGGTTTCAAGGTAACCTATAACAGCACCCCAAGAAAAATCTCCCTAGATGCACTATAAAACACACAGACTGCTTTAGGTCCTTAGATGATTAAATTTAGCACAACTAATCAGATGAATCCTGCTAAGGTGTGGCCCATATGTTCTGGTATGTATGCTGGGATAATAACATTTATTGTTAGACAGGATTCATACTCTCCTCAACTAAATGGAAAAAAGTACATACAATATCTAGGTTATTCTACTTTATTTAAGAGCTTAGCAAAGGCTTTTGTAAAACTAACTCAAAAGGTGTTCCATTCTATCTAGGGACTAATTAGTACTGTTAGCTCTGCGTACTTTAAGGCCCTTTTACATTTCTGAGAAGGGTAGGGTTTTACTATAAATGAGAATCAGACCCTTAAAAATGAACACTTTTCAAGTGTTCTGCATGTTATACAACATTTTTTACTTCTTACTTTTGCACATTTAACTTGAGGAGACAAGCTATGTTCTCTCTTACACCATGAACACATTTCCAGGAAAAGATAAAAGAAAAAATAATGAAGCTGAGCATCAAAAGAATGCCAAAGCCTGAAACTGATGAACTTTGCACTGAAACATATATACACAAAATTATCAAAAGACAGTAAATATCTATTCACAGTAACGGAAGATGATTTGGCTGATAAACTTTAAGAGCCAGGAAACCACTTCAGCAAGCAAATAAGAAGTTGCCATTTTAAGTTTTAGTACCATTTGCTTCTCTTCACCTGATATGCTTTGCAGCCCATTGAAATTTTCTTATAAATGAGGTCATTTTCAGTTGTGTAGAGGCTATATCATTGTTACAGAACAAAGAATCATATCTGGATAGGATTTCCACTGTTTTAATGACTCCGAAAGAATGATCTATCTTCATCTTGTGTTAACAATAATTTAGATTTTTTTTAAAGTTATTTCACTACAGGTTCGTGTTTCAAGTAAAAAGTCTATGATTGTTTCAGAAGAGCAAGAAAAACTAGCTTGATGTAACAACAACTTAGATTTCTTTTTGGTTTGCACATTTTATGATTAAGAGTGAGAGTGAGCAGGTAAAAATTATGATCTAGTGTAAAATCTGTACGAGTCTCTTACATATGCATTATCTTTAAAAAGATAACCTTTATATATTTCAGCAAAATCAAATATTTCTGAGAAAAATACAAAATGTAGTCTATATGCATTATATAAACATTATATGACCTGTTTTTGTTGTTCTTATAGGGCATATAGTTCCTTATATTTGCTAATGTCATATGTTTAGTCGTATTAATTTAATCTAAAAGAACCTACAACAATGCTTCCCAACTTTTACTCAGCATGACCCCATTTCCTCAGTGTGGCCTCACACCCAACCCACTTCTCCTCACCCTCATAACCCCATCCACTGATGTTGTGACCCCACTTGGGGTCACAACCCACAGTTTGGGAACTACTGGCCTACAATGTAGATTAGTTCACAAGGCATTCAGAACAAAGCATAATATTTATTATTTATACTATATGCACAGAGATTAGGCTGAGGTTAGTCTGAAGTCAGTAGGGCAAGGTGGCATTTTAGAGACTAACTGATGCAGAGAGGAATGAGCTTTAGTAGGCAACAGCTTGCCATAGCTGAATGAGTTAGTCTTTAAGGTTCCACCCTGCCATATCTTTTCCCTATAAGTGGTTAACTTAATTGATTTCTTTATGTAGTTTTTGGTGGTTATGTAGAATTATTGATGTCTGCCCACACTTAAATGGCCCTATTAAATGTTAAGGTTAATGCTGACACTGAGCTATAGGGGAGGTGGGAATGGGATGGGAAGGCATGGAGGAGTCAGGACAACTATCAATGTTTCTACTTATGGTTGCTGCTTTTGGCCTGGATATTTTTTCCACAATACAAGGGTAATGGGAGAAGACTTTATCCATTTAAATCATGATAACTCCTTCCCAGAAATTAAAATTAAGATTAGAATTTATACAATGTCATGAAAATGGACACCTGGATGTGGAAATGTAATCTTCAATAATTTTTTTCCTTTCCTTATGATTTTCTTCTATTAAGGCAGCATATATTTTGTGGTAAGGAAGTAGGGAGGAGTTTTCAGTTTGTGGTTTAATAACTGCTTAGTATTCTTATTAGAGATAGGTAAATGTCATTCCCCCCCAAAAATGTTTCAATGTCACATGATAGTCTTGGACACTTATTTGAAGGAAATACATAGTGAAGAGAGAGGGGTATCATTACACTCTACTCATAAGCTTGAAAAATGTTAAACAGCAAGTCTAGAAAAGAATTTTCAATTGCTTTTAACTCATTGTAATAAAATCATATTTTATTTTTAGATTTAAAGCTCAAACCTGCAAAACCTACTATTTGAGCAAAAATACTCAGAAAAACCTACTATGTGAGCAACAATATTCAGAACTAAATATTTTAGATACTTACAAAGCATTCTAAAGCAGCTTGAGATGCCTTAAAAACATAAAAAAGACAACCATTAAAATCAAATGCTAAAAGCAAATATAAAGCTTTTCAGAACTGGAAAAATATGGTGCATCTACACATGCAATTAATTTGAAGCAATAAACTTGGAGCAATTTGAGCCAGACTGAACTGCTCCCAGGCACAGCATCTACATGTGTTCCTGCAACAATTTAAGCTGGGCAGAGCAAGCCCTCAGCTTGCTGGGCTGACTCTTACAATTCATGCATGCAGTCAGTATCTACATATGCATTGCAGCCCAGTTAATTACCCTGCCATAAGATAGTACTGTTGGTACTAGTATTTAACAGCAATAATAATTAATTAGTATTTAACAGCCAATAGTAATTAACAGCAGAGTTAATTACTTTACTGTGCCATAACACTGGCACACCTCAACAGTGACATTTTACTGTGAAGCTAATTAGTCTATTCCACAGTAAAGCGCATCTGTAGTTGTACCTATAGAGAGCTAGTCTTCACTGATATTTCCCAGTTCTTTTCTACATCCTATCAATGCTATTTTCATGCAATCTTGTTTGAGTTCTTCTTAGCTAGGCTTTATCTCTGTCCAGTTTCTAACAAAACTGCAAAAGATCATTGAAAAACTCTGGTAGAAATCAATGGAATGCAAAAGAAAGTGAATATTTTTATTAGCATGCCAAAAATACTGAATCCACACCTCTTGACTTTACCTCCTTAGTAAATGGAGATTATGTACATGAACAAAATTACTCAGGCTGTGTGTAGATGAAATAAGAGGCATGTCTGTGTTCACATGCCTCAGCGGTGTATTGCGCATTAATTCCAGCCACTGTAGGAAATTCGGTAGCATAATGTGCCTTAAATGACTTGGGGTGCAGCAAACTAAAACTCCTTTGAGGAGTTTTAGTTTGCTGCCCCTACAGCCTTGGAGTGAAGCACTGGAGTCTGTGCAGCTCCATGGCTCTGCAGGAAGCCCTGCAGCCAGCCTGTTAGCAGCCTATGAAAGCAGCTCTGCACAAGAAAAGTGGCAAGCCTGATCTTTGTTTTTCCCCCCTAGAACCTTCTTGTCTGCCTGAGCTGTGTGGGGGCACAGTGCTTCCCTCCATGGATGTGGTGCCCCCCTGGGACCGCCCAAGCTGGGTGCCCGTGGGTGGGTGCTACCTGGTGGGGAGCCAGTGTGCGCATGACACAGGTCTTTAATCATCCCTAAATTGAAGCAGTGTTTTTTAAAACTCACCACTTAAACTTAGGGCCCACATTTTGTCTACAAACACCCTCAGTTACTCACGTGCCTAAAGTGTTTTTAATGCATGAATATTACTGTATAATGAGTGATAAAATGACAAATTCCATGTCCAGCCGTTTTAAAATCTAGGTGAAAATAAAAGTATTATAATATTTTATTATAAAAATAAGTTCTTAATTTAATGCTTACAGATCTTAACAATAACTGATTTAATTTTGGTCAAATTTAAAAGTAAATCACATTAACCAGTCATCAAATATATAACTACACCTATTCTGGGATGAAAGATAAAACAAAATATAAGTGAACAAAAAGATACTGTGTGAATTACTCACCAACTAAGGGTCCCTATTGTCTAGAGGCAAGACTAATTTTTTAGAGGCAAGGCTAATTTTTTGCCCTTCAGGGAAGTAGAGGCTTTGAGTAATCTTATTCTAGAGTTCCTGATATTTCCACACACCATCAGTCAGGCAGCGACAATATTAAATGCAAGTGAACTACAATGTTTCTTCATTATATCACAACCTATAGTACTCCTTCATTTTTCTTTTCCTTAAGATGTCATAATAAAGGCAGATTATTAAGGTGTTGTGTGCTGTTACTTGCACCAAAATAAGTTGTTTTTAGGGAAAAAAAAAGAAATGATAAATACATACTACTCATTCA
This sequence comes from Alligator sinensis, assembly GCF_000455745.1. Classification (NCBI taxonomy): domain Eukaryota; kingdom Metazoa; phylum Chordata; order Crocodylia; family Alligatoridae; genus Alligator; species Alligator sinensis. The sequence continues at coordinate 449,082 of NW_005842750.1, read as the reverse complement.
ACAAAAAAATCTTCAAATATATAGTCAATCACAATGTGCTATCATATCTTTTCAGCACAATTACAAAGCCCTTCAGAATTATAAATTTATTTTCGCCTAATACTTAAATGGACCATTTACTATATATTGTGCTTATTTCACATGATCTGTGTCATTCTTGGCCAATGCATGTTGTATCCCAATCTGTGCCCAATCCACAGAGGATGGAAATATGGTAGAAACTAACTACAGGCACTGTGTCTTTAATTCAAGCTACAGAAAACCATGCTGTTAGCTATAATGGGTCACTAGTCCAACCATTGGTATGCTAGTCAAAATGGCATGTTTCCAATCACTACACAATCAATGCATCTAAGCAATAAACAATGACCTAAAGCTACAGGCAGAACCCCCCTTCTGCCCCCAGATGTTCATAGATATAACAATTGTAATTCTAATTCAATAAGTTGAATATGTCAATCCAACTTCCCTAGTTGTATTATTTAACCAGAAAGGAAATACAGATGTAATGTTATACAACCTGTAAGAGTGTTTTTAAGACAACTTCAAGTTGAGTTTTGCAAATTCTAAGGTAACTGACCATGGAAGTCACTGGAAAAAGTGAACACAATTTTTTTGCCAATACTGCTAAAACAAACAAAACAAACAAACAAACAAACAATCAATCAAAAAAAAAAGCAAAAAAGCAGAAGGAACAAAATACTGTGTGTTCCTCTAACTATTTGTATATTCAGGACAGTTCTCTTGCATGAACAAAACTGTTGATAAAATATTTTAAGAGTAATGGTATTTCTAACTAAGGAACAGTAAATTCTTTGTATTAGAGAAGCTATTTCTATGATATATAAAACATATGTTTCCTTCCTTTTACACCCATATTTGGTTACTCCCAAATACTAATATTGCTTTAGGTAATACTTTTGTAATAAGAGTCAGTTATTTTAATTAAAAATTAAAGTTGGAGTTTTGCGGGCTAAAGAAAAAATGCAAACTTTCCCTCCTGAAGTATTTAAGAACAAAGAAGGTAAAGAAACTAAACAAAAAAGTAGCCCAAAAGAGAATATATTGTATTTTAGATTTCTCGCAGAGAGGTATCTTGTAGTCTGGAGCAATGGAGCACAACGATTTAGCCCCAGAGGCAGGGGGGGTGATGCCAAGGACTTGCATGGACTGGATCTAGGCTGTGGACCCAATCCGGCTGCATGGTGCAGGTCTAAGTTGGGCCTGATCCAGTCAGGCGGCAACGGCCTCGGCCCAATCCAGCTGCACGGAGTTTGGAAATTTGATGACAGGCGAACAGTGACAATTAACACTGATACCATCCCTGGACACCACATTCCCACTGGGAGTCTTGTGGGCTGGGGATTGAGAACCTCTGGACTAGATATTTATATAAATTTTATCAAAATACTTCAGTTCAGCACTACTAGTATGAAGAATGTATGAGAACAACCCTTGCTGTCTGAGCTAGAATTAAAAGAATCACTCTAACACATTTTGAATCAGGGTCAATATAGAAACCCAGAATCCGAAAGCTTACTCATTTTAAAAAGGTTTCGTTCTATTTCTACACATCACAACTCAGTACTATACCTAATATGTTGGCATTTTGGTTCTTGGAATGGAAATGAATAAAAAAGAAAAGAAATGTGGAAAAATATACATCATAATATTTTTTAATTGCATAAAAGTATAACTAGAATATTAGAGTAGATCCTCAACTGGCAAACTCTCACAGCTTCTCTGATCACAAAGGAGCTATGAGGAATTACACAGGGCACTGATCCACCTCATGGTACTGTAAACAAGTTTGTATTTATTTATTTTAAGAAAAATGAATTGTTGGTTTAGTGTGCATTTTGCAGCAGTCTGATCATCCTCCATTAAAATGAAATCAAGGTTAATAATTTGAACATGGTTATATAGGTAGAATGCATGAACTTATACCATAATGCCTGGATAAAAACATATATGAATATTTTAGGACCTGATAAAATATATTCTTTGAACACTACATAAAACTGGAATCACAAGAGATGAGTTTAGTAATGTATGTGTATATAAATACAACTTTCTTTATATGTTCAGCTTGAGGTAATTTTGCAGAAATTCTCAGAAGGTTTTCTTTTTTTCTCTTGTTCCCACATACTCTAATTCTACATAAGAACACTATTTATCCGAATAAATATTTTCTCTGCAGCTGTGGTTTATGTACACATAACATTTTCCATTCGTTTAATCAACTGTAGTGGAGAACATGCAGTGTTTTTAATTAGTAATAGCTTGCCAGTTCAACACAAATTCTATGCAATCAAATCAGGCATTATCCTGATCCTGGGATATGAGAGAGAGAGAGAGAGAGAGAATCTTTACGTCAGTCCAATGAAATATATAGAAAACATTTTAGCAATGTTATGGAAAACTAGTTTTGATTGCTTCATTTATTGTTATATTGGCAGAAATAGTTGATATGCCAGTTGTACCAGTTACATTTTTACTAAGACTTGCATTATGCCACTGAAAATAAAATAAATTGTGCACAGTAATATTTCAAAAGTGAATGAACACAATTGCATCATTCAGGAGAACATAATTTCTGGATAGTTAAGATGATTTTTACCAAATAAGTAGACATAAAATGTAATACCTTAAGGTGCTTCTTTACTGCACAAAATCATTTTAGAATTAGCCGTAGCTTAGTGTGTGATACATTTGTAATAATGGGGCCACTATACCATCTCTTTAAATGTCAGTATTGATATTCAGCATGATTGCCTATGTATGATGGCTCAAGTCAATTATAATGACAGATAGCATCCTACTGGCTTATCTGATTACCTCTGACCTTTTAACAGCTGCAGAAAGCCAAAACAGCCTGAAAGAAGAACTCATGCATATATGACACAGAGCTGGAATTTCATATCTGAGCCACAGTCAAGAACACATTGAATGTCAGCAGATTTCTGACAAAGCCTACAGCAAATAATTTCTTGGATGGTTTGGCACCACAACAGCCTGTCATTTATTATAGCTGAGCACTGACAGGAGACATAAACTTGATTAATTTTATAACAATACACCATATAAGAATCATTACCACACATTGCTCATTTTTAAAATTTGGAAACCACTGTCCGAAGTAGCCACTGTCTCTCTCTCTCTCTCTCTTTCTTTCCCCTTTCATTGCTTGAAGTTTAATCAGAAGATTTAAAACTGTGTGATTAACATCTCCCAAAGGTGTCAAAGTTTGAAACAAAGTATCCCAATGAACACAATCTTAGGATAACCATTATTTGCCATATGAAGTTAAGCTTTTGATCTTGGGCTACTGTATATTAAAACATGACTTGGGAGTATTGGTGAGTTTGGACAAGCAGCTATAGTGTACTGGGCCTCAAATATTTCTGATACATTTCCTCATTTATATGATAATAAAGGAGAGGGGAAAATGTAATTAAAAGATCTCTGGGTGTCTTTGCTCTGGGTGCAGAGGAGCATTTTAATTAAAGCAGTTCTTGGGAGCCACTCTAACTAAAGCACATCCAACATCTCAGTTATTCAGTGTTCCATGTTTCAAATGGCAGCAGGAGCTCTTTAACTAAAGTTCATTCAACAAGCTTTCTTAAAGCACCCCTGCCATCATTTTGAAATGCAGGGATGCTGAAATACACGCGACACTGCAGGATGCTGGAGCGTTCCAATTAGAACACTCCAGCAGATTAATCAGAACACATCAGAGCACATGTAAAAGTGTCCTCTGAGTCTCTATTACAAATATATTTCAACTTAAGTATTTTATTTTTCTGTTAAATCCACATGCCAAGAATTAGTTTTAGTTTGCTGAGGCATTTATGGTTTATGTAGTGTACAATCAACTCTTTATGAGAGGTCAAATGAAATTATTATTATCTTGCTATGATTCCCCTTAGTGCTTAATGATTTTTAACTTGCAATTTCATTTTAGAATATACAGAAGTTTGAATATGATCCTAATTAGAGAGCTGGAATTCATAACACTTCCACAGCTTCAGAAGAAGGGGTGAAATCCCAGCTCCACTAAAGTGAATGATAACTGCTGTCATATTAAAAGAAAGCCATGATTTCACCCTTAGGATCTAGTCAAGAAACATATGTTACACCTTCTCAGCGAATAAGTGTGGATAGTGGAGTTGTGATACAACTCAATTGTCACCCTTGTGTTACTGAAAATTGAAGGAAGTTTAAAGAAGAGCATTCAAACTGATCAAGGGACTAGAGGAACTGACTTGCTGAAAAAAAACGAACAGCTATGTCTGTGTACCTGGCTAAGTGATATCTCTAAAGGGACACCATTTACAAACTGTCTACAAATACTTGAAGGAGAACACAAACTCACGTATAATTATCTCTACAGGTAAGATTACAAAATCTATTACGTACAATTACAACTAAGTTTATATAACATGGAGAACCTTATCTTGCTTAATGTATAACACGTTTTCTCAATTAGTGCAATGAAAACTGAATATAAAAAGTAGAAAGATTCAGTTAGGGTAACAAGTACATCAAAACAATATTAATATCTAGTTTAAACTATGTGAATGAATAACATTTTAGAGCAGCAGTAAAACGAATATTAGGCATACTATGGGAAAAATGTCTGGTATTTTAGAAAAAAAATTATAAGATGAGAAGAGAAGAATAAGTGAGAATAGTTGCAGCTACACAAATAATCCTTCACGTCTCATCCAACTACCATATTGCTTTATATGCAAAAAAGATTTATTTTCCGAGATATTTCATAGGTTTGTACACTGTTCACACTGCATTATTAAAACACATTTTTATACATAAGATCAGGGAGTCAAACAACATTTCTGTAGTAAATTTTGTTTGAGAATTATTAAAGAAGCAAGGCATGTCTCTAGGGAAAATTTAGGCTCCAGGTTGTGTGAGAGGGGCTGGGGGGTGGGGAGGGACCCAAATCTGTGAAGGAGGCAGAGGCAGCAGGGGGGTATAGGCATAGGGGGTACAAGTGGTAGGGGCAGACAGGCACCAGTAGGGCAAGGAGCAAGGGTCAAACTGCTTGCCTCCCTGCCTGCCCTCCTACTGCCCCCCCACAACCTCCCTGCCCCCCCTGCCACTGCAGTGATGGGGGAGATGAATTTAGGACAAATCTCCAATAATTAGATTATATACATAGACAATTATTTGAAAATTTATATTTTTTTCTTATACAGAATATAATTATTGGGGGTCATCATAAATTCTAGGTCATCTTGAATTTGGGTAAATATGGTAACATGATGACTTTATGCCAACCTGGATAGTGCAATTTAAACTTATTTACTATACACTTCTTATGCAGGATAAAGGCAATGCTGGGAGGAATATGCTCTCCCTAAATGGGAAAACAAATGATGGTATGAGATATTCTGTGTCATTCCACGCCTTTCTGATAGCTAATGGATATACATTTACTCTACAGGAAGGTAATGGAACAACCACAGGATACACAGGGAAGAAACAGCTGGCTGATGAGTTCCTAGGAAGCCAATAGGAAAGAGTATGGTACAAACATATCTTCATTAAAAGAAGTACCTTCTGATGAGCTGCCAGACATTTGTCCTTATGCTAGGCTAAACTAGATACAAACTGGTTGGGGACAAATTTGGTCTCGCATCGTGAGTTAACTGCTGAGGGTCACTATATAATGCATGAGGTAACTTATACAATTCAGAACAGGATCCAGAACAAGCAGCATGTTTCATGGAGAGCTGAGGATGAAACTCCAAAGCATAGTAATGCCTTAAATCCCATGTTTTTCAAGGTCCTTAAATCAGAGTCTTACTCCACTCAGGATTCACAGCTTTTGCAGACAGGTACTTTCAAGGAGAAATTGTTTCTTTTGTTTCCAAAAAACAGGGACAGTGGTGGTGCTCGCACCCCTGCCACCTCTGGCCATATGAACCTGAGAAACACCACCACCACCTTCTCCTGATGCTATTACATTTTAGTGAGGCCTGCTATGATAAATGTGCTTCGAGAAAGCCTGTCCACTCAAGCCCTACAACCAAGATAGGTAGAGAAAAGTTTTGTGAATACGGTGGGATTTTTGGCATGAGGCAGGTACTAACCTACTCAAGCTTAATCAGGACTCAGATAGTGCTGGCTATGGCTAGAAACAGAAATTTTAAGTGCCTAGGGGATTTTCTTGTAACGGTACCTATGAGCTTCCTGTGGGAGCTGAATGGGCATTTTGACCATCAAAATGTTGAACTTAAGTCCTGTATCCTGCCTCAATGCTCTAAGCAAGCTAAGAGTTAGAGATTTTATGATGGCCTAATTTCTATAGCTGCACTCTGAAGTAAAGAAAACATGGAAGTCAGGTCAAAAACTGCCTGGAATATTTCTGGATATATGCAACCTGCTTTCACAAAAAAAGAGCAAGAGAACCCCCCGCCCCCAAAACCAAACCAAAACAACCCCCCACCCTCCGCCCGCAAACAAACCTCTTCATGAATATCTCTTCAACTTTCTTTTTAAAAAGGATATATGAACCCATTTCATCATCCCACTTGGCTTTCTCAACAAATTACTGAGTGCTTTTCAAACAGTTGATGATACTTTACAGTTAGTGGACTTTATTTAATGCTCAATTAAAATTTCATTGCTCACTGACACTATTCATATTAATCAAACTAGCTAATGTTTATTAATAGCCATTTCTGACTGAGTATAGCACCCCATATCTATGTGAATTTAAGAAGGCAAAAATAAATTTGATAACATCCTGTTGAACAGTCATAGTAAGCCTATGTCCTCCCTTTGAATGCTCAGGTAAAATTAAAGCCCTTGAGATTTTCAACTAAATGTTTTGGGTCCCGTTTCTGCCTCACCTTTGTACCATATTTGTACAAAAGCTAGAATAATTTACTATAAATGTTTGATGTTAGACCAGCTACTGACAGCCTACATTAAGACATTACTATATTGAAAAAAAAAATAGTATCTTCAGAACTGCAGCAGTACCAGGTCTCTAATGACAGATTGACAAAGGAAAATCTAGTATTACCAAAATTATAACAGATCATTTGAAAAATGAACACAATCAATATTGTGAACCTACATTATCACTACCTATAAGGAGACAGGGAGGTTTTTTTGTTAGGTTTTGTTGTTGTTGTTGTTTTGTTTTGGGTTTTTTTGTTTTTACCTTTACTGTCAGTAGGTGTTAGAACCCAACAACAAGCTTATAAAACAATTGTAACTTTGTGCAGCTCAATAATGCTATTCAGGGCATATATGAAATGTGGCACTCTATATATTTAGAACTGTGGCCTCAAAAAATACCCTTGGAAAGCCCCAGGGAAACCAAGATCATTAAAATGATGCAGACTATGATTTATTTCTTAAAACCAAATTTCAGGCAGAGTTTTAGTCAGTCTGCTAGCTGAAGACTAGGGTTTGAAACTTAACATTAACATTTTCTTCCATGTTCTCTAATGGCAAGAATTGGCAAGGTTTACACCAAAAACTCACCTGTTTCAATAGCTAGTTAACAGATGCCATAGGATCTATCTCAACTTTTCTCACTTCTCTTCTGTATACAGTATTATCAACCTGTTGTTGTTGGTTATGGAGAAACCTGATCTCTAACTGCTTTTCTCCATTTCTTTGAGAGTCTTCTCTTCAAGGACAACTACATTAAAAGAACCTCAAAAATTCATTTCAGATTCTGGCAGCTCAGTTATTCAAAAACTCACTTTAGCCTTCCACTTTTGTAAAAATCTTCCAGATATAGAAAATGAGAATGTATCCCATTCTATAGTCCATACTGCTCCCCTTCCTTTCATAATCCACCGCATCTCCACAATTCTTCACTGTGATGCTGAGAAAGTTTCACGGTTCCTCCGAAGTTTAAGGGGAGCAAATTATGTTTCAGGACTCCCTGAGAAGCCTTGCCCTGGTTTCTTCCTGTAGAAATCTCTTCAGTCAGCCTTGGCATGGCTTCTAGAGGGGCAAGCCTCTAGCTGTGAGACCCTGGTCTTCTTTAAAGAAAGGGGTATGGGAGGGGAAGGGTTGTCAGATTGCTGCACAATACAGCAGACAGCTTTGCTTCAAATACGGCATGTCTACGCATGCCCCTAACTGTGCAGTTGTTACCGCTCAGTCATTTAGTACTTGCTTTAGTATTTGCTAAAGCAAGTATAAATTACTGTGCAGTAACTCTTGGTACTGCATAGTCCTGCAGGCACATGGATCATTTCTGACCCTACTACACACTAGCTCATTGCTGCTGTGCAGTAGTGGCAGCATAATGGTTTGTGCCTTCTGATGCTACATTGCTGTAGTTTGTCACTACAGTGATGTAGCATCTCATATAGATGCACCCACAGAGTCTTTTTCTGCCCCTGCAACTCCTGCCAGCAGCCTAACATCAGATTTTCTCTTCCTATGCTTTCCTTTTTTCCTCCCTGGGGCTTCTGCTCTCTCTCTTCTTCAGCTTCCTCAGAACCTCCATTACTTCTTCTCAGGCACAGTATGCCACATAAGCAACACAGCATAACAAAACTATGGCAGTTAATCTGGAGATGAACACTCACCTAATAAAATGAAACAAAATTTTTGGGAATCGGAGAGCCGTCTCCAGGGCATGCTGCTACATTCAAACTGTTACCTTCCCCTGAAGTGAAAAGGGCATCTAGATGCCCTACTATGAAAGTATCTACTGCAAAAAGTACTCACACTGGCCGGTACAGACACTACACTTTTGCCAGTATAAGTGATTGAAAACTGGTCTATGCTTGTAACAGAAAATGAATTTAGCACACACAATCATTCTATATCAATAATAGGAAAGAAGATCGATGTACGTAGGCTCATTTAAAAATAACAGAACCTAGTCTAAGATATGCTCCCCCTCCCACCAAAGGGTGAATGTGTGTTCTATTCAGTACCAATATAAACTACACCAGTTAAAGAAAACTGCATAACTTAGATTGATTCCAACTTGGACTTTTTGAATGTCTGTACCTAGTCACTGAATCCTCCATAGTTTTTCCCCATAAGAGCTCTGGGCCAAAACTCAGCTTCTTTGGTTGCATCTTTTCCTCCTGCATCACTGTCAGTGGAACTGGCAATCCCTTATGGCCGAAGATGATCAATCCCATGGTCATGTAAAGGGTTGTAGATGAGTCTGTTGATGGCTAAGAAGGTTGATCCTAGAGCCACAGAGTCTTTGGCAGATGCCACAGGTTATGGTTAAAGGGAGAGTCAAACTGGGGATTTCTTTATTTTGTTTCCTTTCCTTCCATTTCTGAGTCACTGTAACCAGGCAATCACAGGAAGCTGTATCTCCTTCTCCAACATTTTACTTTTCTTTCTCCACTCTTGAAAGCAAGTTCCAGCCTATATTTGGCTAGGCCACTTTCCCCTGTAACTTGCTACATCAACTCCCAAATAGCCTCCCCAGTGTCACTTAGCTGAACTTTAAATTAAATGCTGAAGGCATGAAAGTAAGTGAGGCAAAGTTATTTTGAAATATATATAATGTATCTTTTATAGGATGAATTACACCTGTTTTTCTAGGATGCATTTTTTTGGAAAGTATTTAATAAAATGATTTACTTCTCAAACTACAGTGAGAAATGCTTCTTGATGTGCAAATTGGGAACAGTTTATTGGAGGTTTGGGAGCAATTCATTTTCATTGCAGACATCTGCATGTCTAACTTTACACAGCTGAGTAGTCCCACTGAAATCAAGGAGACCCCTTGCATGAGAAGTTATGTGGGAAAATCTGACAGAAGAAATATAACATGAAATTCTTATTTAAATATCAGTTAAAAACGAGACTCCTTGTTTCCTCATTGTCCCTATCCATATGATGTATAATGGTTGCAATGATTTTCTCTTAAACACTATAGTACAACATACATTTAAAAAAAAGTTTTCATATTTACAGTTTGTGAATATATTCATACATATAACTTTATTTATTTCCTTATTTCTGTCATTATTCTTAAATTTATTATAAGATGTATTACATACATCCTTATTTTCTATTGATTTAGTACATATCCAGTTCAATAATAAATGCCTGTAGTTTTAAAAGTTAATCTGGTAAAGAAAAGCATGATTTAAGATGTATCTTTTTACACAGGGAAGTCTCTTACAGAGACTGGTAACACTGCCAGAGATGACCCTACTCATATGCAAGAAGAGTTCTTTCTGAGACTTACTCATTTAAGAGTATATTACCTCCCTTTTCATCAACAATTCAAAAGGAATTCTAGTTTTCAATCTTAACTTTTTTACAAAATCTTTCCAATGAGTCAGACACATAACACAAACTTTCTCACGTGTATATTCCTTGCTGAGATTGTGAAGCTGCTTTCTAGTTCAAAGATCAAAATCTGCATGCGTCAAGGAGTAATTGCGCTTTGTGATAAGCACTACAATTTTCAGAAAACAGTCTCACAGGATCACACATTTATTTATCCTCAGAAATTACACCCTACTTCTTGTCAAATATACAGTGTCATTGTATAGCATCACTGCAAAGGAGATTTTGTGAAGAATTTATGTGAAGGTTTTTAACCTTAATACATTTTCAAAATAGAGCATGTTACTAAAATCTTTATTTTATTGAAATGGAGAGATTTTTTAAATATTTAACATGTGAACCTGTAGGTGGCACTGCTGTTCTTTCAAAGGATATCCACATACCACCCAACATGAAATCAAGTCCATCCCTGTACATCCTAAAGAAATTGCCTGAATTGCACTGAATATCCAAAAACCTTTTATCTCTATTTCCTGTAATTAGAAACACACTTATTAGAAATAAAAATGTAAGGAAAACCAGTGTATGTATGTGGATGCATACAGTACAATCCCTGCAAGGATAATACATATATGCCTACAATATATTCCACATGGCTGCAGTCTAGACTGTAAGCAAGTTAAAGACAATGTGAACAAAGGTATTCTTATTCTTTTAAATAGATTTAGATGCCATAAATCTGTATTCAAGTTTAATGCCTTACTAAATTTAACTACTTTAATTAAATAAATATCAGTTTCCATTATACAAGGTTTAGTAGAGTTTAGCAAATAATATGTATGGAGCCATACTTTACACAAGCAGATGCCTTATAAGGGTTACCCTACACAATGCAGGTTAATTCAGTTTCAGTTTTCTTTGTTATTGCAAGCCATCAGCAGAATCACTTACTCCATGTTCACCCATGCACATTTCACATACAGCTTTTGACTAGCAAATTTATTTGGGAATGTAATAGCATCTCTTTGAAAAAAAATATACATCCATGCTGGTAGCTGCCATACAGCATTTTAGAACAGAACTCAGTCAATCAGTTTATGCTATTCATACTGACAAGTATACACAACAAACATGGTATTCTCCAGGTTTGCTCCAGGTTTCATAATATAAAGAGACAGTATTACCTTTCAGTTAAAGTGGGTGACTATGAATTGGAGCTAGTCCTGGCTTTTCTTACATTTGGAAAGAACTACAGGCAACCCTCACCATTCACAGGGGATACGTTCCTGTGATCCCTGTGAATGGCAAAATCTGCAAATAGTGCCCCTGACAGATGATGTGGGGTACGGCTCCGTCAGGAATGCGGTGGCAAGAACCCCAGCAGCAGCAAGCACAGAGTTCCCAAGGTGCTCCGGTAAGTGTTTAAAGTATATTTAAAATGCAGCTTCGGCATTTGCGAACATTTGAAACTGCGAATGCTGAACCTGCAAATACCGAGGGTTTTCTGTATGACTTTTTGTTTACTGATCTCTGTACTAGACCTACTGTACTAAACATTTTTACATTCACTGAGAGATTGGCAGGCTCAATTAGCCAATCTGTGTAAAGTGCTTTGATATCTTACACTGAACATGATATATACTTTCAAATTGATATTATCATTAATAAAGGCAAATGCAAAACACTTATCATTATGTGTTAATTACTAAAAAAAGGAAAAGAAATAGATTATTGTTTTTCTCATACCCAGGTCCCTAGCACACATTACATTTCTGGTGCAATTTAGTTGTTAAAATGGCACACCAGACTCAAAGATATATCTGAAAAATTGTGTACTTTTTGTGACTGATCTATATGGTGCCATAAATTGAACATGTGGCATGCCCCAACATCTCAACACTGACAACAAGTTGATTGTCAACATCAAGACCTGGGCTGTCCCAGGTGTGGAACATGGCTGGGGGCTGCCCTAGTCCCAATGCTGGCAATCAGTGGTTGCCAGCATTAGGATGTGGGCTTGCTAAGACCCAGGATCTTAAAGATCCTTGCCCTGCAGCCAGCCATTAAGGCTCTTTAAGGTGCCAGGTCCCAGAGAACCTTAGGGGCACACAGCAGATCTAGGGTTTGGGACACAGACTAGAGCTGCCTGATCCTCAGGATTGGACATGGGACATCCCTGGGTCCAAACCAGGACTGGGCCTGCCTGATGCTGAATGTCAGCACCCAGCTGAGTGTCAAGATTCAGCAGTGAGCAGCCCTGGGGTCCAGGACAAAATAACACCCCCTCCAAATTGTTGGGATTGGGTTGGGGTAACTGCAGGTCCTAAACACAGCTTCCCCCAGCTTTATCCCTGGAAGATGAGTGCACACCTCAGAATGGAGGAGCTTCTTTTACCCCCAGCTGCATGCTCTAGTTTAAAGAGGCACGCAACATGAGCACAGGGGCATGGACAAGCTCTCCATTCCCAGCTGCACTCAACCATTTAAAGAACACTGCCAGAGCAAGCAGTGGAGGACTTGAGAATTCCCCCCACACCCAATTTTATGCACACCTTTAAAAAGGTGCCTGCCCAGTATAAGCGCTGGGGATGAGCCTTTCCTTTCCACTTTCACATTCAGCTGGAGCTCCATTTTTATGTTCCTGGGCATCCATGGAAGCATCAGCTGGGGAGGGAGTAGATCCTGGCTCTCAGCTGCCACTTCCATGTCCATGGGGGTTGCAGTTGGTGTGTGGAGAGATTCTCGCAACCCCTCTGCAATGCCCCCCACCCATGTTGGCAGATGGTAGTTGTACAATTGGGGTTTGAGGAACTTTATTCCACACTCCTAGAATTGAGCAAGCTACCATGCCTATCTGGCATCCTTCAAACCCCATTCCAACCTTGACACATGTCAAAACCCCTAGTGTGCTAGCACTGAACTATGGGAAGTTAAATATTAGACTACACTGTGAAGATAGCTATTAGAGCTCTGAAAAAAAAAATAAAAGTTTGCCTGTTCTGCAAAGTACTTTGGAGAGGAGTAGATCCCTTGTGGTATGCAATAATTGGGGCAGTATGCAATAGTTCATTGTAGGAGGTAGTCTATTTTCAATAAAATACAGCATAGTTTCTGGATTCTGGTGCTCTGACTTCTGGATCAAGCCACCAAATTACACATACCCACTTGGACTCTCATAAAATGACAGCAGTCTGACAATTCATTACCTCTCAATCTGAAATGTAATAATTAATTCACAGGCAGAACCAAACACAGCCCAGCATTTAAAAAAATTGCAAAATATTTCCAAAATATAGCTCTATCTAGCTTTGTAACACATTACAATTGTTAAAGCACTTGGCATTTCACAGTAAACCATACTGTGTGTTTGCCTGTGAGGTTCTGAAACATTTTCTAGATGTTCACTGTTAAGAAATCTTCACTTCAGCACCAGATGTGATAGGAGGTAAATGTCATTCTCACAAGCATAGAACTTTATGAGACAGAGCTTATGAGTGTAGACAAGATGCAGCAAGTTATTAGATAAAGAAGGTAAAAGGTGATACCCATTCCTAGCTTCTCCTTCCCCCCCATGACTCCTCGCCAGTAGTTAAAATCTCACGTACATTTAAAAATAATTCTAGTACATCACTGTTTTGGACTTACAAATATACATTTTGTGGAGAATCTCAAAATGCTTTATAAAACAGTACTTAAACCTTATATTGCTCATATAAATAGTGATAAGATTCATAGTGCACCTGGGAAAATAGCCTGGAAACCTCTTCATTGTTATAGAATAAATCAGTAGTAAACCAAAAATAAAAACCTAGAAGCCTTAATCATTAGTTGTTTTCTCAAAAAACTACACCCCCACTATACAAGTTATTTTATTTTTCTTCTTTTAAATAATTTGATTTTTTTTCATTTCATTGCCCTCTGAATTTTTGATTGGTTAAATGAATACAAATCCTACTGTATATTATCCATAATGAGCCTGGATCTATGTAAGCTGTGTCATTGTTGCCGTGTGGGGTCAGGCCAACTCTCAGGACCTCAATATTGTGCTGTTAGACAGGAGGGTGTGACACAATTACACATATACAAACACACAAATCAATTAGGTACATACACACACACACTACCAACTCAGGCACATACACATTCAAACGAGCCTAGGCACATCCATACCTATCATCAATTCAAGCACGTACACTGTACACCCCAAAAGTTAGACAAAAATCAATTGTCCATACCCGCGCACACAGTATACATACACAGATCACTAATCTGTATACCATGTACACATTGCTCTCTCTCTCTCTCTATATATATACACACACACACACACTCACCAGTTCACACACATACAACCCACCTAAACATACACACCGGTAAGTTCCTAACTTGGATGGTACAGTGTGTATGTGTGTGCTTAGGGTACCTGGGGGAAGGTTAAGGTGAGAGAGAGAGAGAGTTAAAGTGGAGGGAGTGACAGTTGCCAGAACCGGGATTAGAACCGGTGGACTAGAGAGAAGCTGGCTGAGGAACTGAGCCTTGGCATTACTCGAAGTAGATTGGGACTGGAAACTGAGGAAGACAGCTGAGATATTGGGGCGGGGAGGGAGGTTAGATAAGTGGTGGCAAGGAGGAGACAGCCAGGAAAGAGAGAGAAGCAGAAACGTGGGAGCTTGTGGCTGGAAACTGAGGCTGGCAGCTTAGAGATTGGGGGGGAGGGGTGCAGATAAGTGGTGGCAAGAAGGAAACAGTCAGGAAACAAACAAAAACCCAACTCGGGGTTTCAAAATAACAGATTTATTAAAGAGACTACGCATTACACGGGCCCCATGAAGTTATTGGTTCCCACACACACACACACACACAAACACACACACACACACAAACACTCACAATGGCAGCAGAAGACAGGGACTCAGTGGAAGGGTTGGAGTGCAGGTAGGGAAGAGAAGCAGAGTCCAAGTCCTTGGTTGAAGAGAGGTTGGGGGTGATAGCTACCTTTCCAGGCTAGCAAGGGGTCTTTGTCTTGTAGGTGTTGTCCAGAGGGGGGTCACCAGCAGGGCCTCTGGGTGGATACGTGGTGTGGCATGGTGCTGGTTCAGGTGAAGAGGGCGTCCCAAGGAGTCAGTCTTCACTACCCCTTTTTATGGGGAAGACTACCTCTGATCTCCTATCGGGAGGGCCTGTCCAGGCAAGGTCAGTCCTGCTCCAGAGGGTTCCGGGTGTTCTTACAGAGCATGTGCAGCTTGGAACAATGGTGGGTTACCTCATCTTTTATGTCTTGAATGCTGAGGGTGGTTCCAGTGGCTGAGTCATTGGTCCAGGTATTGGTGTTAATGGTTTGGTCATTCAGAGGGAGCTATTTTTAGAACTACTGCCATTGTCTCTCAAGCACCCTCATTCATCCCCATTCACTCAGGAACCAAGTTACGTAGGAGGGGTAGTATGAGTCATAGGTTACACAACTGGGCATGGGGATAAGATGGAGGCTTAACATTACAAGATGGGAACTTGACATGACTTACGATAACTTAAATATATAGGCCTAAAACAGTAATCACACAATATAAAAACAGTAAAAAAAAAATCAATACAAACATAATAATTATCACTTATAAAATAGTGGATAGCTATATCAAAATAGCAGGGTACTTATTTGCAAAGAGGGGAGAGAAAAATAAAACTTACTACCTAAAATAAAATGTTAAAGCTTATCCTACATCTTAGCTTACTTATACTTATCTATAGGGAATAGAGAGGGAGAGAAAAAGTCAGATATGGTTGGGGAAGGGGAGGGAATGCATTTTAAAATAAATAAAAAAAAAAAAGAAAAACTGGAGTTTTGCTACACCATTCTGACTTATGTCATGACAACCAATGAAAATTATTTGAAAAACAAGGCAGAAAAGGAGAGGGAATTATAATCATACAAGTCACCCTTTCATAGCCCCAAAACACCATTCAGCAAAAACCTAAAACACAAATAAAGCAGATGGTGAAGACAAAGGGAGAACAACTCCTTTGATATAAGCATCAGATGGAAAGTTAGGCAGCCTCATTATTTCAAGACATCTACACATAGTCCTCATTGCTCATTTCTAATTGCTTATTTTTTCAGTAATAGTTTTTGTTGTTGCTGTTATTCTAGAGGCTTTACTGTAACTTATCATAAAAAGGTTAAAGCTTATACAAGTGCTTGGAGGAGGTGGGGCACTTTAATTAGAATTGCTCCGAGAGCTGCTCTAATTAAAGCTCCCAGACTGGCTCTCATATCAGCATCCCCATGCTGAAAAATGACACAGGGACACTAAAGCACAAGACATTGGCATCTGCTGGAATACAGTAATTACCACTGTCATGCAGACTCGATTAATTGAGTCTGCTCCAATGTGCTGTAATTACAGTGTGTCAGAGCAGCCTCACTGCACATGTATAGGCACCCTTAGTGCTTTGCAGTAGATGTCTCTCTCAGTTACTTTTCTGGGAGTTATTTTATTTAATTAACAGCTGTGGATCATACATTATTTCAGAAATTATTTTGCTCTTTACCCCCCAGTTTGTTTGGGAAGTCTGAAGAAGGGAGTGTCCCACTGACAGAAGTGACAATGAGGAGGAGGAAGGAACTAGCAAAGTTAGGGTGCGGGAATCCTCATCATTCAGAAGCAAGCTTGTCAGAGGGAAAAGCAGAACAAAGAAAGTAGAAAAGGCAGGAAGAGAGAAGAAAGCTGTAAACAAAAACAAAAACAAAAATGAAGAATAGCAGTTTCTACAGCCCCAAATATTAAAAGAACAAACAAACCCCACTTCTAGATCCCTTCTAAGCTTCAGACCCAGACATCTGGAACTCGTGTAAAGTACACAATGACTTTACTCCAGGGGAGGTCTTACAAAGTGAAGCTCCGTTCCTCCACAAAAATTCCTTTCCCCGACATATCCTCTGTGTCAAGATAGGTAGGTAACTGATGCAGGAGCCACCTCTAATAGGTTTGTACCAATGGAAAAATCACGCAAACCATTCACAGTGAAAATTGTGCTACTGTGGTGTTTGGGTTCCAAGTGGCTGCATTGTACCAGATAACCTAGTCTGGTAGTCACTAAAGAACATACTTACTTTGGATACATTTATGGGCAAAAACACATAGTCTCTTTCTAGGGACTGAGGAAGGAATTATGTATATGGATTTATAAGTATGGGGGGCAAAATTACGCCCTTTACAAACTGTGTGTATCATTTGAATTTTCAGCTCTCAGACTGAAGAGAGATACAAACATATTTTAATATTACTATGCCTAAACATGAAAAGTTTCAAAATGTTCTTAACAATTGTTTCAGTTATGTTCCTGATACAGCTTATTGAAGAAACTTGTTTGAGAGCTTTAGATGAAGATTTATTGATCTTTTTGCTGATCATGAATCAGCCATCTTTTAGATCAGTTAACTAAATCACTTTGGAAGCAGCTTCATGCATTCTTTATGGATGAAAATCTTTGTACTTTATTGACCGTAATATCTCCCCATGCCGATAAATACAATTAATAACTACTTGTCCCCTAGAATTTGTAACTTTCAAACATTTCACAGAAATGATAAATAAAATGTCTTGTAACTGGCTAAAAAATAGAGTAAAACATCAATATTAATATTTTCTTACATTCTCCCTTCAACTCTTTCAAGTGTACTTAGTTAACATGAAAAAAAATATGAAATTACTTATGGCATTAAAAAAGCTTAATGATATCTTTAAAAAACTGTTTAGAACTAAAAATGAACTAGCTTTTAAAATATGTACTGAAATGTATTTCTGCATGATTTTAGTAACCAGAAATTAAAGTAAAAATTTTCCCATACAGTTTTCTGAACTCTTGAGTATACATTTACATAACAAATAACTGAGACTAATTTGGTCTTTGAATAGGCAGAGACCTGTGATGCCATCTGCATCATTTGGAGGTACCTTTTATCCTTAGATATTTAAAAAATAATCTCAAGAGAAGAAGTATACTAGAAGAGGGCAAAAGATGCAATGACAGCTAAGTCAAGCAAATGCCTGCCAAGAGTTTGACTCTTTTGCTCACTATGAGTTTGAGCCCATTTGAATCCAATGAAACAATGGCTAAGTGCAGACATTCAAAAAGCTAAAGGTGGAATCAATTCAAGTTGTGCAGTGGTTTTCCTGAGTTCAGCATCAGGTGTGTATGTACATCATAGGTGCTTTGTAATAGGGTGTGGGGGCATAGCTCAAGGACATGGGTGCCCAGGTCCCAGGGCACATGCAGGGGCTACAGAAGCCTCTTTTCCCCCCAACACCTGCAGTCACAGTTGACAGATGGCTGGAGGCATGAGGTAGGGCTAGAGAGAGGGACTATAGTGTCTCCAGTCTGGGAGAGCCAGAACCAGGTCCATGGGGCTGTGCCTGATGTGGGGGTTCTCCTGGGTTCCCTGCCAGGTGTGTGTGTACAACTTGGGGTGCTTCATGATAGGGGTTAGGGGCATGGCCTGGGGGCAGGGGTACCCAGGTGTGTGCAGGGGACACAGAAGCCTCCATTTTCCCCCTCTAGTTGCCTGGCAGTGGCTGACAGATGGCCAGAGGTAGGAGGTGGGGTTGGGGAGAGGGACTGTGCTGGCTCAGGTCTTGGAGAACTGGGAGGGGCGGGGCACACTGGGTGCTCAGCTGGAGCAGCCAAGTGTGGGCTGAGTGTTAGAGTACCTCCTTGTGAGGAAGGGCTAGCAGGGGGCTGCAAAAGCACCTGGGATCCTGGTGGACTGGTACTGGAGTTTGATGTACCAGGCTAATCTAAATCAATTAAGTTTGAGTGCACGTCGATCTAAGTCTATCTTAGGCTGGGCTCTGCCATTTTTAGACCAGTCTATGTGCACTAAGCTTCTGTTCTGTTGTGGGTTTAGACCACTTTCTGATCACTTACACAAGTAAAAGTGTAATGTCTGTACCTGGCCAATATGGAAGGTCTGTGAAAGTTCATTGTGCAGTTTTGACCACAACAGCATTCAGAGTTATTTGACAAGAAAATGTACATGTTTATCATTGTGAGTTTTGAGCTATGTCCTCAAAATAAATAAAAGTTTCTCATTTTAATATGAACTGGTTAATTTCTTTTATTTCTTCCTTGCCACGACTTTGATGGAATAAGGTAGGGAAATAAACACAGTCCTGAGAGACGAAGAAGATATCACGTCTGCAGTTCACCAAAATAACTCTTCTGGTTAGTTATTATGTCTCCCTTAAACAACTAACATCTTAGATATATTTAGTTCCCACTCTCTTTGGGAACTCTCACTTTCTTTGTTGCTTGCCCCATTCTCCTCCACATGGGTCCCAAGCAAATGGCAATCCTATGCCACCTTGTAATTTCTACTGATATCAAAATGTGGGGTTCTTTTCCCTTTCTTAATCCTCATCCACTCTTGCTTCTTTCTATTTTAGGTCCCTGGGAATGTACCAGACATCCCACTGACTCAGAGGTCTCTGTTGTCACCTCACTTCAGCTTCCCAGGTAATTCTCTCTCCAGGACTCTTCTTCTGTTCCCTTCTTTGTGCCATCTGTTGTCTCTCTCTTATAGTCGCTCCATATTTCTTCTGGGTTTCTTTTTTCTTCTTCTTTCAGGAACTAATTCTGGGCTCTATTTCCCTTTAAATCCTTCTGGCCATCTCCTACATCTCTCACAGCCAGCAATCTCCCCTCCCTCCCTCTGCACCCTTTTTTCATCTGGGTCCCTCTCTCCTCCATCTGGGAAACTCTGAAAATGTTAGGTGTACTCAACCCTCTCCTCTACAAGGATTTGTGTGCAAAGAAAAAAAACACAACCCAAAACAAGTTTTTTATACTTGAAAAGCTCAAAATGAATGCAAAGCAGAAGGTCTTCTATATGATACAGGGGACAACAGCTGCAAGGACAATTCAGTTGTACATTTGATCAGCTGAAGATTCCCACCCCGCCAAAAAAAAAAAAATCACAGAAGAGCAAAGGAATGACCAGAAACTTGCATTAATTCCAACTATTCAGACTCACATTTGCTTCTATGCCTATATGCTTCTAAGCACTAAATATTAAATCATATTTTTCTACAAAGTTCTTATTTATGCATATATATTTGTATTCATTATGACTTCAGTTGGGAGGTATTTATAGGGAGACTAGAGAAAAACAATGCCAAAAAAAGTCTTCCTTAAATATTCCAACATCATTTGACTACTCTACACTTTTAAAATGACAGATCTTTAAAAGTCTTTAACGGTCTGAAAGCTCTTAGGAGGCTCTTTATATTTCTTTTTGAATAGGCTATGTATGACAACAACAAAAAAAGAGAGAGAAAGAAAATCTTTATTAACATGGAACCAGAAAGACAAACCTAATTTTAACATTGGAAAAAAATGTGGCAAGAACTATCATTAGCAAGAAGAAAATAAATAAATAAAGACATTGGTGGCTTTCAATTGTAGACAGAAGTAACTGTTGAAAAGAGACTAAGAAATGAGATAAGGGCCGTGGAAGCAGAGTCCATGGGGTGGATTGAGGAGGCAGAACCACTCGATAGATTTGATGCACCCCTTGGAAAATGCTGGCTTTTAGTTTTCATTCATTTTTTGATTATAGAATAATAATAGAATGGTTCTTCTGCTGCACAGAACTCAGAAATACCACAAGGGCTAGGGAA
>NW_005842750.1:420683-428112 GCF_000455745.1 Alligator sinensis | reverse complement strand
GGGAAAGACATTGCACATAAACCATTTTAAGTGATGAGAAGCTGGTTTAAACCTGTAACAGAACACAGTGCACATAAACCAGTTTGAAAATGGCTGAAACCAGTTTGAGATCAACCTGGTTGAATGTAGTATCAGACTTAACTGATTTGGGTCAATCTGGTTTATGCAATGTCTGTCCCAGACCATTTTCTGGTTTAAGACAAACCAGACACCCCCAGGATCCTGGTATGCTCTCTGGGCTGGGCTGGGCTGGGCTGGGTGGGGCTTTCTGCTCCACAGCAGGGCTGGTTCCTCCCCTCTGCTCCCTGGCTGCAGCTCCCTGCTCCCCCTCACCACTCCCTGCTAAGCAGAAATTCCCTCTTCCCCTCTGCCTTGCTGAGGAGGTGTCTGGGTATTAGCTAGCAGACCACATGCTGGCTATAATCCCTGCTGAATCAACAGGTAGAATCAACAAGCAGAATCAAAAGGTAGCTGGTAATGCCCCTCTGTTGTTTTCTAAATGGGGTGATAAACACTGAGTTTAGAGGTAATAAACACTGTTAACAATTCCCTGATGGGCTAATCAAAGCCTCCTATCGGGGTTTGGCCAATGCCCCACCTTTCCCCAGTTCAGTGTTGTGGAAGGGATAGGAGGACTGCTATAGCACCCCCCAGCTTCTGGCCTGAGCCACTGCAGGCATGTGCCTGCATATCTGGGATGTCTGTACAGTTACAAACCAGTTCAGCCTAGTCAGGTTAGATTAACCTGCAAATATTGAATCAATTCCGGGCTCAGGCTTTTTAAATGTCTGTCCCTAGCCAAGAAGTCAGAATGTTTTTAACTCTATGTATTCCTGGGTTTATCTGGAGAATCCTGCTTGCAGTGTTAACATTGATTGTCACCCTCTGGCATCCTTGAAAGGATCTTAACACACCCCAGTGTGCTGTGGCACTTTTCACAGCTCTAAGCAACCGTAATATGTTCCTTGAACAAGGTAAATTATGGCAGCTCTGGAGATCTCCCAAACACCCAGACGTCTTGATGACCTTGATGAATTTATAATGGATTTGGTTCTCATATCAACTCAGTGCTGTTATATGGAACCAAGTCTGTTAGCAAGTTCTGCACTAGTACAATTGCATAATTTAATTTTCTTACTTTCACTTTGAGTATGTGGTTGTCACCCTTTCAAGTTAATAACTAACTAACTCCCATTTACATTTGTATTCAGATAATCAAATGAGGTTTTCAGCTCTTGAAATTTTCTTGCTTGGACAAAGATTATTGCTATCTGCACATGACCTCAGACCAGAGCATCCAGCTTTTAAGATATTGGCTGTTTCCCCTCCTTTTGCCTCCCATATTTGTGAGCAAGTCTGCAGTCTAGCTGAAAAGTGTTAATTTAGGAAGAGTCAACCCAGGTGTAAACCCTCTGACTTTTTCCATGGATAAATTTGGCCTAATGTCTTTTGTTAAAATGATAGCTTTTAAACATACTTAAGTTTTTTGTATATTCAGATGGTTTCATGCTCACTTGTTATTCGCAGTCAATACCATATTTTCTCGCTGTACTATGGAACAGAAATCAAACTTGGGTGAAGAAAATCAGATTCCTTGCTTAGTACATGCACCATTTCCCCAAAAGGTGTATGTTTTGTGAGAAAAATACGGTATTTCCTAAAATAAATTCTTGGTGGCAAATACTGCTAGTTATTATTTTCTCCTCATCTATATTCTTTCATTAGTTTTTTAGAAAGGATTTTCCTTGCAATAACTTGAAATCTCAATGTCCCTAAAATAAGTTAAGTAGTTGAATTTATTTAATCCCTGCAAGCATTTGTTTGTGCTTTAAGTGCTTGCCTGCATTTGGTGTCAGAAAAGTAGGGCTTATTGACCAACAATGAGCTTAACCCAAACATTTCTAATGGGAACACCTAAAACCTAAGAGCAATTTATAAGTAATATCCTTATGTCTTCTACTTCCAGAAGTAGTTGGATATCTGCAGGGCTGTTTGGAGCCTTTTTAAAATCCATTTGAGAGGAGAAGATGGTGTCTTCCTGTTTCTGTTAAGTGTTGAACAAAAGCTTGTTATTCTGGCTTATTTCAGATTTAAATAAAATCTGAAATAAGCCAGAATGCATGTTCCAAATAGTGTAAACATAGTATTATTATTGCAAGCTACCATGCCTCTCCTTCCTGATACCCCCTCTTCTTTTAGAAGCTTACTTACCCGGTATGTGAGATAGCACCCTTCTTCTCGGCCTTGAATAACTTGGTGTAGTTAGAAGGTGAATGCTTGTACCTTGCACTGTGGGGAGGCACCCCTGTGAGAGTATATAAAAGCCTCTAAATGTAAGGACCTTGGCTACACAATATATTGTGATGGGGTGATTGTTTTTGAGCTATCCCTCTAGCTTGTTCCTTTGGCCTTTTGGCTAGGGGCAAGTGAGACTAGGGGGCATGAAAAATCTAAGGCCTCCAGGCTTGAAGCTTGCAAGCAGGATGCCTGCCATGGCAGGTATACTCCTGCCACCAAAGAGGAGTATACCATAGCAGGATTATGTAGGGAGGCTGTTAGGAAGGCTAAGACAGAGACAGAACTAGGGCTAGCAACAAGGATCAAGGAGAACAAAAAGTCCTTTTTCAAATACATAGGGAAGTCCTTTTTCAAATACAAAAAGAAGGCACCAGGCAACATGGGCCCCCTGCAGGATACACTTGGCAATCTGGTGGTTGCACCAGATGAAAAAGCAGACCTTTTTAACAAATTCTTTGCCTACATTTTTCTGAGCAGGAACTGGGACTTCTCCCCCACCAAGATACAGGATGGACTCAGGAATGACTCTGCCAGGTCTAGGGTCAGGGAGGAATGAGTTAGGGAACGTCTGGAGGGGCTGGACATCTTCAAATCAGCAGGTCCAGACACTCTCCACCCCAGGTTTCTGAGGGAATTGGCAGGGTCATCGCAGGGCCCTGGCACAGCTTTACAAGCACTCATGGTGTTCTGGCCAGGTGCCAGAAGACTGGAAGAAGGCCAACATGGTCCCCATTTTTTTTTAAAAGGGAGGAGGGTGGACCCAGGCAACTACAGACCCATTAGTCTTACTTCGGTCCTGGGGAATCTCTTCAAAAAAATGATCGAGGAACACATCTGGGAGGGACCAGCAGGGGGAAGGATGCTCAAGGGCAACCAGCATTGGTTCATTAAGGGCAGGTTCTGTCAGACCAACCTGATAGCCTTCTACAATCAGGTCACTAAGTCATTGGACTCAGGTGTTGCAGTGGATGCAGTCTTTCTGGACTTCAGGAAGGCCTTCAACACCGTCTCCCACCCCATTCTCTTTAAAAAGCTAGGTGACTGTGGCACTGATGCCTACACAGTCAGATGGGTTGCAAATTGGCTAGGGAGCCGCAGCCAGAGAGTGGGGGTGTATGGGTCATATTTGACCTGGAAGGAGATGGGCAGTGGAGTCCCCCAGGGCTTTGTCCTCAGGCCCATACTGTTCAATTTCTTTATCAGCGACTCGGATGAGGGGGTGAAAAGCACCCTGTTCAAATTCAATGACAACACCAAAATTTGGGGCAAGGTGGGCATGCTAGAAGGGAGGGACAGGTTACAACTGGACCTGGACAGGTTACAGGGGTGGGCAAATGTGAATAGGATGGGATTCAATACCGACAAGTGCAGGGTACTGCACTTGGGCAGGAAGAACCAGCAGTATACCTATAGGCTGGGGAACACCCTTCTTGAAAGCACGGTGGCAAAAAGAGATCTTGGAGTCATTATCGATTCCAAAATTAACATGGGCCGCCAATGTGAGGATGCAGTCAGCATGGCTAACTGCACCTTGTCATGTATCCACCGATGCATCATGTTCAGGTCCAAGGAGGTGATCCTCCCCCTCTATGTGACACTGGTCAGGCCAACGTTGGAGTACTGTGTCCAGTTCTGGGTGACGCACTTCAGGAGGGATGAGGCCAGCATTGAGAGGGTCCAGAGGAGGGCCACTCACATGATCAGGGGGCAGCAAGGCAGGCCCTATGAGGAGAGGCTAAGGAACCTGAACCTGTTCAGCCTCCACAAGAGAAGGCTGAGAGGGGATTTAGTGGCTATATATAAACTTACCAGGGGGGACCAGAGGGGATTGGGTGAGACCCTGTTCCCCCAAGCACCTCCCAGAGTAACAAGGAACAACGGCCATAAGTTGATTGGCAGTAGGTTCAGGCTAGACATCAGGAGGCACTACTTTACAATCAGGGCAACCAGGGTCTGGAACCAGCTTCCAATGGAAATGGTGCTAGCTCCTACCTTAGGGGTCTTTAAAAGGAGGCGTGATAACTACCTAGCTGGGGTCATTTGAGCTTAAACTTAGTAGGAGTCATAAGACCCGTGTATTCATTCCTTCCCCCATGCAGGGGTTCAGACTGGATGATCTGCTCAGGTCCCCTCCAACCTCGCTTCTATGAAACTATGAATTTAGCTTAGTTGTACATGAGGCAGTTCTCAAAGGGTGCAAAATTGATGTCAATTCCTACACAAAACAAACATTGAAAATAAATAGGGTGGTCATTGGTCCTGTTTTATACCAGAACATGCTGTTTTTAAACTCTTTGTCCCCTGTCCATTTCTAAGTGAGGAATGGACTGAAAAAAAATCCTGCTTTTCAGTTCATTGGTAGGAATACTATGTCAATCATTTGTCCTCCTGATTCTATTGGCTATGCCTACAGGTAGGGTGGCATACAGCCAGGAGAAGCAGGGTTCTGAGCCATCCAGGGAGGGAGGAAGGGAGGGAGTTGACTTTTGGGGGGTAAACCTGCATCTTGCTGCTGATTGGCCAAGGGGCCCAGTGACCCAACCCCTCACTGCTGATTGGCCAAGGCAGCATCCCTGCCCCTCACCACCGATTGTCTGAGGGAGCCAGTGCACCCCTCCCCCCAACAATGGGATGCCCTGTATTCTGGGAATGTGTGAATGGCCACCCTAAAAATAAAAGAAAACTGAGTTGCACTTCTGAAAAAACAATATTGAATGAAACATTTCTGAAAGGAGTGATTGTAAAGTTTATAGAACCTTTAGACTACCCCTGTTTTTCAGTCTTATTTGGGAATAAGACAGCAATTATATTAAGGCCTTGTTAACTAGCTTTGGCTGGTGGAACACAGACAAAGATCAAGTTTCAAGTCTAAATACTTCCCCTAACCCCCACTTATTTATTTATTTTTTGATCATATTCACTATGTATTCATTTAAACCTCCATATTTTGATGAACAGGGCTAGATGGAATCTTTAAGACATACACTAAAACAAGGCATTCTTAAAACACAGTAGTCAGATTCTAGTTAATGTTGCAGTCAGCTTCCACCACCTATTTTAGCTACTCCATAATTCTGGCAAAATTGGTTTGGACTGAAATTGCCAGGTTTATTTCAAGGGCAAAAGAAAACATTTCTTCAATGTGAAAAAAACAAATCAAACTGCCTTTGCTTTAAAAATCACTTAAAATTACTTTGAATTGAACTTCTGACTTGCAACAAATGTTTCCTTGAGTCTCTCTAGTGGAAAAATAAGATTTCCCTCTACTATGGAAAACTTCTTATTTAAATGCATTGTTGTTATTGAAAACCCACTGTAATTATACCAGTTTATTAGCTACTGTTGTATCTATAGCTATGTCAAGACTACAGCAGTGATTATAGTGTGGATATGTGTACTTTGCTCATGAACGACTGGTACCTCTTGACACTGGGAGGGCACCATGGCAGTGAGTGGGGAGTGGGGACTGCCTGCAGCTGCTGGCATCAGAGTTGGTGAGCGGGGACTGGCCGCAGCCACCGCTGGAGACCACCTGCAGCCACGTTGGCGGCAACAGGGTGGGGGCAAGTGTTAGTAGTGACTAGCTGCCAACAGCTTCTGTGGGTGATCTCAGAGCACATGCTCCCCCCATGTTCCCCTGATGCGTCGCCTATGACTTTGCTATTTGGTGCTTGGGTGCAGTTTGCTTTATTATCCTTTTTCATATCTTGAATAATAGAGAGGGAGCTGACTTAAAGGGATAGCCATCTTTATGTGGTTAATTTAGAAAAAGGTTTTATATGACTGAGATTATTTTAAAGAACAAACAGAATTGGAAAGGTTGTTTTTGAGTTAAACTCATTTTTTAAGAAGCTGTACCTCTGGAGTTGTGATCAGCTGAATAGCCAAGACTGCCAAAAAGCTTCAACTATAAGCCATATGCTTCCTCCAAAATTCTGTAAAGTTTAATGGGTATTGGTCAAACCTTTTTAATTATGGATGTTTAAAGTGAAACTTAAAAAAAAATTTAAAAAGAAAAAAAAAATCCCAACTTGACTCAGTGTTTAACTACTGTACTTCAAATCTTAAACTCAGATAAATAGCATTATAATTTAGGTACATAGTAAACAAAAAAATTAAAAGCAGTTAGTTTACAGAAATCTACTTGATTGCTTGGTACAGTAATGTGCATGGTTTCCAGCCCCCAACTAACTTTAGGAAGTTAATCCTGGACATGAAGAAGTGGAGGGAAACTCCATAGGTAACTTCCTTTAAAGGAGTGCATGAGCAGAGAAAGGCACAAAAAGCTCCTAATACAGACTCCTTAATAAGGCACATTTGTGAAGCATCACAAACATGCAACATACACATGCTAACTTTAGGAACACCTCATGTTCTAAGGCTTGCATGAAATGAAGTTATGTTCTTTCATGTAACATTCTGGTATATGATTATTTTCACCCAAGGGTACTAAAGGAATTGGCCAGTGTCATAGAAAAACCAAATACATCTGGGTCCACAGAATATATTCTTACTTCCAAAACATGGAGCTGTTTTTCTTATCACCAGGGATCTGGGCTTTCTGTTTCCCACAGAAAAAACATAGAAAACCATGGATTTTCCTATTTTATCAGAGAAAAAATGGATTTTCCCTTTTAGCAGAGATACCTGTGGATTTCCCCCTTTTGCAAAGAAGTCTGCATGCTGGCAAAGCTCCAGCCTGCAAGAGCTAATTGGAAAAGGGGTGGAAAACCCCCAGATCTGCCTGGAGGGGGAGGGGGAGGCTAGGGCCTGAGCCTCTCTGTCAGCCACCTCTTAGCTCAGGCTCACTCTTCGTTCTTCATTCCTGGAGCCTGTGAGGTAAGAATTGCAGGGGACTGAGGGCCCCCTCTGGCAGGGCTGGGGGTTGTGGGTCATGGCTGAGGCCACCAGCGGGGCTGGGGGTGGGGGTGCTGGAAGCCAGCGCTGCCCCCACCTGAGCACGCAGCAGTGAGGGAGCCAGTGCGGGGCTTGCAAGAGCAAGCAGCTTTCCTGCATGGGCCCACTGTTCCCTGAAATGCCAAGTCACATCTGGCAGGATGCGGAGGCCCTGGGGGAGGGCAGCAGGGTGGACGTCTGAGCCCATAGAAGGCAGCCCATGCCTGTGCCTGCC
>NW_005842750.1:384179-420652 GCF_000455745.1 Alligator sinensis | reverse complement strand
CCCTCTCCCCCCTGGTGTGCATGCAGAGGCAAGGAGCCAACCCTGCCAACTGAGCCCACAGCAGGCACACAAGGGATGGGGGGAGCCAGGCTTCACTCTGCTGCAGCAGCTGCTGCCTTCTATTAGGGGCAGGGACATACAGACCTGGGTCCATGGCTACAGACCTGGGTCCAGAGACCAGGCAACTGGGGGCCCCCTCTGGCAGGGCTGGGGGGTAGAGGCTGTAGATATGGGGCAAGGGGCAAGGAGCATGAGCAGGGTGGGGCAGCTGTTGTGGGTGGAGTGATGGGCATGAGCAGGGCTGGGGGAGCTTTGAGGAGGAATGAGAGGCATGATATGGGATAGAAGGGTTTTGATAAGGGGCACCAGCAGGATGGAGAGGATGTGGGGGCGGGGGAGTGAGAGGCACCAGCAAGGCTGGGAGGGGGCTTTAATTTTAATGATGGATTGGGGGGTAAATTAGAGAATATGCAATTTTTTTTAATCAAAGAATTTGTGATTTTTTTATCAGTGAAAGCCAGGGACCCCTGCTTATCATCTACTTTTCTAGTTCTGATAGCTGGGGGTATGGGGGGGCTGGGGATGCCTGGCAAGGGCTGCTGCCCCCCTCCCCATTCAGGCATAAACTTTAAAAAATGTCCATTGTCACAGTTAATCCACGGAATGCAAATAATTTACCTCATTTGTTTTTTTAATGAAAAGCTATAAATCAACAGCAAGATAACATGTTTAGTTTCTCATATTTCAGTTTGATGCTATTGTCTTAATATTTTGGATTGATATAGAAAAACAACCCTTTTTTTCCAATTGTTTACAAAGCAATGTCAAAGAGACTCTTTTAGCTAAGACTGATTTTAACATTTTATTTTCCTTAAAGGTGGAATGCACTATTTTGCCTCTATGCAGTTAGCTTCACTGTTGCTAGTCAAGTACTATAATACTCTGGTGCAAGGGCCACTGTTACAACAATGTAAATGGATAAAGCATACTCTACGATCTTATTAGGACATCATAGTGTTTTAGTTATTTATTCCAAACATGAGCAACACTGCAAAGAGATACTGGAAAAGAAAACATGCATGACGGCTTTATGACTTTGTCTAAATAAGAAAGAAAGAAATATCAAAGGCAAAATAGGTGGATTTCAAAGTGATCATGTAGATCTGAAAGTTCAGTAGCATTCTGTAAACTTTTAAGATGGCTCTGGGGCACTACTGCAGAAGAAAGATAAAAGAACAGAGATGATTATCTTTTCTCCTAAAGGAATACAGTACTTGTAAGATGTCAGAAGGTTTGTGACCAAGATCAGTATTTTACAGCTTAGATGCCTATCAATATTGGATAAGGGTTTTTTGTTTTAAATGAAGCTTTCTTCTCTTGTTTTTCTTGTAAAATGACTTTTTAACCCCTTCAGTATTTATCCTTGATGTACCTTCATAGGGAACTTTCATCCAGCAGACATTCATAAAACTATCAGGAGTACTGCTCATTTTTCAAGTTATAATCACACCGATGGCACTAGTCCTTCTGACATTTATTTCCTTTACATAGGTCATTTATTTTCAGTTCTTAGATCCAGCAAAAGATATGATCCAAGGAATGTCGGAGCATACATTATACTGAATAAACTGGACAGTAGCTGAAAGTAAAAATAGCCTTTTATGAATTAATAATGAAAAGTGGGCTGATCTGGCATCAGTGTTGTGTTGCCACATGGGAAATCTGTTCAATCCTGAGCTCAGTTCCAAAATACCAAGGCTAGAAGGGGATATGCATAATGAAAAGACAATGTTATCAGTCTCTAGGGGAAGTTATATTTTACTCTCAAGGAATCCTTTCTAGTTAGCCAGCTTTATCCTATGTCACATGCTGGGAATCTTCCCCCTTCACCCGCTGCTAATTCCTGCTTCACATTTAAAAGCAGCTACTGGGATCTCTGGTAGTAAAGTCAGGGGTGTCAACTTGTTGCCACAGATCCCAGAAATGGGACCAGGGTAAAGATTAGCCAGTGGGATTGTAAAGGAGATTCTATTGCTCCCTGCAGGACACATTCTGAGAAGTGTTCCATGTAGAAAGGAGGGTTTTGATGCTACAGTTTGGAAGGAGGAGTAGAGGAAGGGAGGAAATACAATCTTCAGGATGATTTGAGGGATATGAGACCTGCTGATAAAAAGGCCAGCATCATTAATTAATAAAACAAACTACAATGGGATAACATTTGCTTATTATTTAAATCAGGGGTGCCAAAGATATAGCCCATGAGCCATATCCAGTCTGTAAAACCACATCATCTGTCCCCCAGTGTTGGCCCTGTGTGGGGACAGTCTGGCACCCCTCACCCATGCTAGATCCAACACTGGTGGTACCTACTCTTCCCAGGATATGAGCTATACCTGGTTCAGGTCCAGGATAAAAGCTACCTGGTACCCTTTCCAGCCAGTCGGAGACCTGCACTGCATGCAGTATCTACCCCAGAACTGCTGGAGAGGACAGGTGGCATGTACCTTGAACATCCTAATCCAGCCACATCAGAAACCACATACAGCAGAGTCCTGGACCAGCCAGAGCAAGTGCCATGAGTGCTGTATCCAGCAAATGGGGAAGAGAGGTGGGGGAGGGGGGAGGGAGGGTACTGTTGATCCTATCTGGCTCACAAAACTGGTCCTGCACCATTCATCCAGCCCAAGGACCAGTTCAGGATAGTCATCGAACCTGTGGGGCCAGATGAGTATAAGACCCCTGACTTAAAGTGTACAGTAGCTACTTCTGAAAAAGTACAAACTTCAAGTCTATTTCAAGGTAATAGGCTAAGTGCAACAAAAACAAGTAAACCAAAACAGGAGGAATAGGATATAGGATATAGACTAAGCTTAGCTCTTGCATGCATTTCAGAAAAGTGGAATTCCTTTGGTCAGGCTCATAGATGAAAGCTTGACCCTACTGAAATCTATAGAAGTTTTGCCAGGATTTCATTTACTATATTCAACACATTTTCTATTCATATTTATGCAATGATATTTGCATCATGCAACAAAAGCATTTTTTGCCTCATTTATTGGAAAATGAGGTCCACTCCTGTTTAAATAAGCATGCTTTTACTTATATAAACTCTAGTTTATTTCTTCAATTATACCTGCTTTTTGTTCCTTGCCTAAGAGAATATATTTACTCTCTTCCCATTTTTGAAAACTAAATAAAACATCTGAGAAAGTTGCAGGCCATCAAGTACAAGAGACATTTTCAAGCATTTATATTTAAATGTTCCATTAGGGAACCAAGCACAGGAACATTAGGTGGGTATTTTTCCCCCCACAATTAAACAGCTTGCTCAACCACATCAGCAATTATAAGACATCAGATACCTGCAGTTTTATTGTCAGTCACCCACTGTTTTCCTGCTCCTGGAGGTCTCTTGGCTCTGACACTGATAAATGCCATAGAATAAACTGTTTCTATATTTAAATCTATAAACACTACATCGCTAGCAATAACTGTTACAAGTATTGATTTTATCTTTCTTAGTTCAAGATAGTAAATCGAATTTCTGAGTGCAACTTTCTTCAAATATTAAATTAGAAGTTGTAGAAAAGCAACCTATTGTTGAAAAAGTCAATTTGTATAAATTTAGGAGGCAGAGTGGTTTTGAACAATATTAGTAGTCTGACAGCTTCTTGGTCAGTGTTTGTTGTAAATTTTCAGAGGAACACCAGAAAACAAAAATGGAGCTTCTATGATGAAAATGAAAGACAGAGTTGAGTGCAATTCAGCAATTCTCTGTTAGTTGCCCTCTACTTAACCTGAAATTGAACACTGCCAAGCAAAAAAGGCGGGGGGAGGAAGTACATTAGGCCCAATTACTCTATGGTTTATGTTGAGAGAGCTAACGCATCCTAGCTTGCAACTTTTTGTGATACTTCTATGTTGAAAAGCATATGCTGTTTGTATTTACATTTTATGAGAGGACCTGGCTACCCTAACCTCAAAGGCAATGACCCCTTTGTCCACATGTATTAATGTTTGTTCATCTCTCTCAGTACTGCCCCATTCTCTTTGTCAAGATCACCAGGATGGGTGACTGTATCACCTCTGGGGGGAGCCTGTTCCAAACCATCAATGTTTGACTTGTAAAGGAGTTTTTCTTTATGTCTAGCCTGAAGCAATGTTCAATCAGTTTGTGACCATTATTTCGTGTCCTCCCCTGGGGGGCCTTGGTGAATAGATGCTCCTCCAGTCCCTCATATATGCCCCTGATATAGGCTGCCACCGAGTCCCTTCTGAGTCTTCTCTTTTCAAGGCTGAACAATCCCAAGGTCTTTCAGCCTCTCCTTGTATGACCTGGCCGCTAGGCCTCTAATCATGCATGTGGCCCCCCTTTGGACTCTCTTGAGCTTCTTCGTATCTTTCCTGAAGTGCGGCGCCCAGAACTGGGCACAGTACTCCAGCTGCAGTCTCACCAAGGCTGAGTAGATTGGGAGGATGACATCCTTAGTCTTGCTCGAGATGCCTCGGTAGGTGCGTGCCAGTGTTTGATTTGTTCTCCCAGCTATGGCATCGCATTGGTGGCTTATGTTCATCTTGTTGTCTATCACACCACCTAGGTCTCTTTCAGTTGTAGTGCTGGCAAGTGTAGCACTGCCGAACTTGCAAGTGGGTTATGGATTATTTCTCTCCAGATGGAGCATTTTAGATTTCTCCGTATTAAATGACATCAGGTTTAGATCCTCCTACCTCACGAGCCTGTCCATGTTGGCCTGTATTGCCAGCCTGTCTTCAAGCGTGACCACGCTTCCCCATAGTTTGGTGTTGTCAGTGAACTTTGCCAGTTCATTTTTAATACACAAATCCAAATAGTTGATGAACTTGTCGAAAGCCATTGGTCCAAGTATGGAACTCAGAGGGATGCCACTGGTCACCTTCTGCCATGAGGACTCATTTCCATCAATCAATACCCTCTGGGTCCTACCACAGAGTCAGTTGCCTAGCCACTGGACTGTAAAGTAGTTGAAGCCACATTTCCCTAATTTTACCATGAGGACACCATGGGACACCAGGTCAAATGTCATATATTTGGACTTCAAAAAGGCATCAACCTTATTCCCCTATCTAGGTGGTGAGTTGCCTGATCATAGAAGGAAATGAGGTCGGTCTGGCATGACCTGCCCGTAACAAAGCCATGTTGGCTATCCTTCAGAATACTGCCTTATGTTAGCCTGTCTTATAATGGATTCTTTGATAATTTTCTCCAGGGTTTTACCAGGGATTGAGGTCAAAATGACTGGCCTGTAATTTCCTGGGCCCTCTTTTCTCCCTTTCTTAAAGACAGGCACAACAATGACCTTCTTTCAGTCTTCTGGGATCTCTCCCAAGTGCCATGAGTCTTCAAATAACTTTTCCACAGGTTGTGCAATGACATTGGCCAGTTCTTTTAGTGCTCTTGGGTGTAGTTCATCTGGTCCTGCTGACTTTAAATATTTAGTCTTTGTAGGTGCCCCACCCCCCCCGACAGGATTTATGATAACTATGGGAGGGAGGTCACCTCAACGATGATCATCCTGTATCCTGTCAAGCAGGCTAAGACCCTGGGACTGGTGGAATACTGATGTGAATTATTTATTCAGGAGTTCAGGTTTCCCTGAGTGTCAGTTATTAGCCATCCGATTTCATTCATCAGGGGCCCTATGCTTCCCTTATTTTTTCTCTGAATTCCTACATATCTAAAGAAGGACTTTTTGTTGTCCTTGATTCCAGTTGCCAATTTGTATTCAGGTTGTGCTTTTTTGCTGTCCTGTCCTTTTCTTACTGGCATGGGACTGGAATTCAGGTTAGGCCCTTTCCTGCTCACTATCAGCTATGATAAAAGTTCTTCAGGCCACTTACACCTGTTCACCCATTGCCTTCAATCTATTTGTCCAGGTACAACTTATTGGAATTTAGCAAACAATTCTACTGGCAGTTGCACAAAGGATAGGATTACTCCTCCCCCCATAGCCCCTACTTAACTCTGTTAGCTCTTGGGTGCTAGCAGGAATTAAGCATCTCTACAAATGTATTTATGCCACTAACAAACAGATGAGAGCCAGGAGGTGCTCAAATAATAGATCTGTTAAGTAAAAAGGTGACATTTCGCATAGTCAGGTTAGAAGTGTAATTTCAAGTTTTAAATATTGAAAGTAAAAATTTCCATTTTACTTTCAAGTAAATTGCACCTATTCTAGCACCCATGTCTGAAAACAAAGCTCTTAGGAAAGACTGAATCACATCCCCCTATTAGGGACTAACATAATCTAGCTTTGTTGGAATGCCACCAAGGGAAGTCCAATAATAAAACTGTCCAGAATTAGGTTTCATGTGAGATTGCAATAAATCCTGTATCCCATCAACATCTCATGACTACTTTTAATACCATTCATTATATAGGTCCTGGAAAAACAATCCCCTGCCGTCAAATTACCCAAAATTCTTTTCCAGGCACAATTTTAGTTGTTACATAGGGAAGTGTGCTGTGGAATGGTTTAGGAAGAGAAACCAAGGCCCCTGGCAGACATGAAAGTAATGGCACTTTGGGAGCTAACGTGCAAACCCCACAACCATGGTTTCTGCCATGATAAACAATTCCAGGCACCCCCTGCACCAACAATAAGACTTGATGGGATCTGATGCTTGATCCCACAATCGTGCCTCCTGACTTCATGATCCTGGGCTCTCCCTGAGCTAGCAAGTAGCAAGCTCTCACAGCTGGAAGGCCCATGATTAACTAGTAAATCAAGTCTCAAGTGTAATGTGTACCAGGGGCCTACCTAAAATTCTGAATGTTTTAAATCACTACACTAGCTTTGTCACTCTCAGGCTCTGTGACATTGAACTTCTATGATTCCATTTCTACACCAAAGAGATAAGCATTACTAGGGCTTTCCCACCATAGATTGCTGTTCAGTAATTTGTGTTTATAAAGCACTTTGAGATCCTTGAATTAAAAAATAAAAATCTTGAAATTATCTTTCCTTAAGCCATTATAATAAGTATCTTAGCACATATATACAAATATCTCCAACTAATTATGATGGTTTCATTATGTTAGAAATATTTATGGTAATCAGAAATTACATATAACTAATTTCCACTTCATAGGTATGTGCTGCTGATATTTTTAGCTTAAGTACCATACACCACATTCAAACATACTCTTAAGTGACAAAGAGCAATCCAGGAGCCGATTTCCTTGCAGCAGCATTTTAGTGGTGCCTTTAATTCTAGTAATAACATCATCCTGACATGTCTGACCTTATAAATAATATTGATGATATAATTTTAAATATTATTTGAATGTCATAATGTTAATGGCAGCCTAACAAGATTTGTATGGAATATGAAATTATAAACTATCAAATTTCTTGTTTCATCAATCTCTTGTAAAGTTAAACATACTTTTATCTTTATCATGAGCGAAGACAGGGTCTTCTTGACCCTACCTTCATGTTAGCCCAAAACAAATTAATTTTATAGCATGTTTATATGCTGTATAATGTGCACAGTCAGTCTTCATGTGTAAAGGGCAGGGGAACAGGGTCTTTCACCAAGTCACAAAGTTTGGATTTTGTGTTCACATTGTCTTCAAAGGTGCAGGATCAGTATCTCAGTCAAGTATTTTATCCCTGATCCTATTACTAACCATAGTTGGCAGCATATTGTGCTAGTTCTGGAGCTGCAGAGTTGGCACAAGGAGCAAGGGGGAGTCCTCACTTCTATATAGAAAAGCATAGTGGGGTAGTGTTACAAACCAAGAGGCCAAAGGGAGGAAACAGGTAAAAGGTAAAGAAATAAACACTGTCATAACATACACTTGACATCTTAATTTTGCTCTGTGTCCCCCCTCCCCCCGCCCGCCCCTACACACCTCTGGGGGTATCCCAAAATAAGCCTTTAGTCCCCAGAGTGCTCAAACAGCAGCCTGCAGCTGCCCCCAAGTTTGAGTCCATCTCTTTCAGTCTACAGTCCTGGCTGACTAAGCCAGTATTTGTGGTAGTTCATCATGACATAACAGAGCATCTCATCCCTCTCCATCTGTTCATTATTGATCAAGGAAGACTGCATATCAACCTGAGTATGACTGAATCATTCCAGTTATCTATTAGATGGGGGTGGTAGGGTGTGGTGCAGGTTTTGTGGATTTCCAGAAGGTCTCATACACGATAAAATAGTTGAGATACAAAATTGATCCCCTAGCCAGTGTGTGGGGATTGAGGTATACCACAGTAGCACACAAGTCTCTCACCATATGCCTTTGCCATAGTCTGAACCTCCTGATTAGGGAGAGGGTATGCTTCTGCCAACTTAGAAAAATTGCCACTACTAAAACATACTTATTTCCACATGGTCTAATGGGCAGGGGACCTATGATATACATTGCTATCCTTTCCAGGTGTTGTCCAGCCCGTGTGGGGGCCCTGGAATTAATCCTTCCTTTTTGGGCACCACACACACCTCACATGACTTGCACCAGTCCTTAACAGCTTTTCACCAGCCTAACCAGAAATACCAAGATTTTTCATAGATTTCATAGATTTTTAGGATTGGAAGGGACTTATTAGATCATCGAGTCTGACACCCTGCCCTGGGCAGGAAAGAGTACTGGGGTTAGATGACCCCAGCCAGGTGTTTGTCCAATCTCCTCTTAAATACCTTCAAGGAAGGGGACAGCACCACCTCCCTTGGAAGTGCATTCTATATTTTGGCAATCCTCACTGTACATTATTTTTTCCTGATGTCTAATCTAAATTTGCTCCCCCTTAGCTTGTGGACATTGTTTCTAGTTACCCCAGTGGGCGCCCTGGTAAATATCATATCCCCTATTTCCTGCTGCTCTCCCCTGATGAGTTTGTAGACAGCCACAAGATCACTTCTTAGCCTTCCCTTGTGGAGGCTGAAGAGATTCAGGTCCCTCAACCAGTCCTTATAGGGTTTTTTCTGCAGGCCTTTAACCAGATGGGTGGCCCTCCTCTGAACCCTTTCCAGGTTATCTACATCATTCCTGAAGTGCAGTAGCCAAAACTGGATGCAGTAATCCAGCTGTGGCCTGATAATGCCACATAGAGGGGACGTATCACCTCCCTAGACCTGTTTGTGATGCAGCTACTTATGCAAGAAAGTGTGATTAGTTTACTTGTTACTTCATCACATTGGTGACTCATGTTTATTTTGGAGTTGACTACGACTCCAAGATCCCTTTCCACAGTTGCGCTACTTAGAATGGTACCTCCTAGGCTATAGGAGTGTTGATGATTCTTCCTCTAGGTGCAACACATGACACTTACCTTTGTTAAACGTCATCCTATTCTGTTCTGCCCACTTCCTCAGCCTGTCCAAATCTGCCTGGATTCACTTCCTGCCATCTAGTTTGTTTACCTCCCCCCATAGTTTGGTGTCACCTACAAACTTGGACAGGGTGCTTTCTGCTCCCTTGTCCAAGTCACTAATGAAGATATTGAATAGTACCGGTCCCAGGGCAGAGTCTTGGGGGAATCTACTGCCCACATTTCTCCAGGTAGAAACTGACCCATCCACCACCACTCTGTGTGCATCCCATAAGCCTATTTTCTACCCACCAGACTGTGTAATAATCTACATTGCAACTGTTTATTTATAAGAACTGAGTAGACACTGTATCAAATGCCTTTTAAAAATCTACTGGATGTTATGGGAGACCTTCTCCATGCCTAAATGTCCTGAATATTGGAATCATGTTGAGCTTGCAGAATTTTTGCTATTTCCTTCTCTGGTACCACTATTTGAATAAACTCAAGTCTTTGGTCAAATTCTGGAAGTTTTTGCACCAATACTTCTTCCCTAATGCTTAGTTCAGACAACACTACCTGGTACCTCTTCAGGTGCAGATGACATTGCCCTTCTTCAGGGAACTCCTCACTATTGATTTTCTTCCACCTTATTAGTTTTTCAAATGTCAACATCTTCCCATTGTCTTGTACATCAATCTGCCAACCTTCTGGCTTCTCCTATATTCGGACATGACTCATCTTTACTGCTCACAGTGGTTGTATCCCCACTGCTTCAGCTTTAGGTTCAAGTTCCACTACATGAGGCCTATGGGACAAGGCATCAGGGTGATGCACTATTCGGTAGTCAAATTCAGCCAGATGATCTAACCATCTAGCCAGGTATCCTTCAAGTTGTTGGAAATTGTGCAGACACAAGAGATAACTGTGGTCTGTTCTTAATGTGAAGCATCTTCCTAGAGGGGAGTGTAAAAAATGTTTGGTAAAGGTCACCAGAGCAAGCAGTTCCTTGTAGTTGCATATTGCTGCTCAGCTTTGCTTAAGGTCCAGCTTGCATAGGTTAGTACCTTTTCTTGGCCTTCATCAACTTGTGACAAAACAGCTCTGATGCCAATGATGCTTACATTATAATGTCCAACAAAGTTAGCTGAGGTTTGGGATAGGCCAAGGTAAGGGATGAAATCAACCATTGCTTTAGTTCTTTAAAAGCATCTTGACATTCCTTGGTCCAGATGAATTTCAAGTTATCAGAGAGCTTATGCAAGGGATTTGCAACACTAGAAAAATCTGCCACAAATCTTGTATAATAGCAGGCTAAACCTAAGCAGCTTCACAGTTCTGTTACATTTCAAGGTACTGGTCAGGCCTTAGGAGCCTTGACCTTCTCTGGATCTGGGCATATGGAGATC
Source organism: Alligator sinensis (assembly GCF_000455745.1). Classification (NCBI taxonomy): domain Eukaryota; kingdom Metazoa; phylum Chordata; order Crocodylia; family Alligatoridae; genus Alligator; species Alligator sinensis. The sequence goes on along the minus strand of NW_005842750.1, from coordinate 409,953 downwards.
ACATCCTAAGAAGTTCACTGTCCTGCAGAAAAGATGACAAATGGCAGATTTAATTTTTAAGTTGGCTTCCTTCCTTCAGTCTCTCAAACACTGCTTTCAATTCCTGCAAGTGTTCCTGAAAGTTTCAGCCTAATCACACTGATCTCATCCTGATATACCAGGTAGGATGTATCCTGCAAATCTATTAACAGGATATCCATCAGGCTGAAATATACTAGGAGCATTACATAAACAAAATGCATAGCATAAAACTCAAAACATACCTTCTTAGTGAAGAAAACTGTTTTAGCTCTGCTCTCTGCATGCACTTCTGTCTGCAGGCACCAACTAGCCAGATCAAGGGTGGAGAATTATCAAGCTTTGGCCAGGAGGTCTAGCATATCATCAATTTGAGGTGAGGGGTAGGCATCCTTAACAATACCATCATATAGTCTATGATAATCCACACAGACCCACATGCCTCCCCCTTTCTTCTACACCACCACCACCACAGGGGCAGCCCATGGGATGCCAGAAATTAAGCCTTTTCTATTCATCTCTTGCAGCTGCTGATCAAACTCCTGCTGGAAGTGGATGGGTACTCTTCTAGGCTCCTGTTTGACAAATTTGGCATTTCCAGTATTAATCCAGTGCTTTGTTAAGCCTGTATGCCCTAGGTCATAGGGTCCAGAGCTAAATACATCTGCATATTCCAAAAGGACTACTTGCACTGCATTTGCTCAGGCTCCAAGCCACAATGACTTAAATTGAATTCATGTTCCAATTTTCCTGTATTACATTGAAGATTTGCCTGGATCTCTAAGGTCTGACCTCAGTAATCTTACAGCAACCAACCTCTCTGATCCATGGTCCTCCTGCAGGACAGCCACACCTGACTGAAACACCCCAATTACAAAGCCTTGATGTGTGACCTGTAGTTCCATTAATGTGTTAGCAACACAGAGAGGAAATTTCACCACTGTGGCTCTTACCCTTTGCAGTACTTATTAGGAAGCCCAATTCATCAGTGAACTTAGTTTAAAATAAACCTTCCTCTTCTTCACCAAACAATCTCTTCAGTTTGCCAGTGATCATCATCTCACTTCTAGGAGGTACTGTTAGAGACTTTTCCACTACCACTTGGCATGCCCTCACTTGGCCATCTGTGGTTTAGAAAGGGAAATGCCTCCCCAGAAAGGAACATGAACTATTTGCAAAATTCATAGTGACTTATATTTATATATGAGGAAGATGGTGGCAAGAAGCTGGGTTTTTGGTTGTACCCACATTGGTCTAAGGACATAGCCAGGCAAAGTTCTTTGAGTAGATATGATATCTTTTATCAGACCAGCTGAGTAGTTGGAAAAAAGTTTATTTCTCTCACTTCTGGGATTTGGAAGGGGAGCTATCCCACCACTACCAATTTGTGCCAACACAAAGTGGCACAAGAAGCAAGGGGGAGTTCTAAGTTTTATACAGAAAAGCACAGTTGTTACAGTAAAAAGCCAAAAGACCAAAGGGAGGGAACAGGTAAAAAGGTAAAGAAACATCAACACTATGGTAACATACACTCAGCATTTTAATTTCCCTCCCTCTCCCCCACACACACAGTCTCTGGAGGTGTCTCCAAACAAGGTGTTAGTTCCTAAAGAGCAGCCTGAAGCAGTCCCCAAGCCTGAGTCCTGCACCTTTAGTCCACAGCCCCTGCTGACCAAGCCAATGAGATCTTTAGCTCCAATGTGCACTCCTCTGCATAGGGCTGACCAGATTCCATGTGGGTGCTCCAAGGTTCAAGCCCCCAGCAAAAAAATAAATAAAAAATAAAAAATTAGTGTGTGCTCAGCAGCCACGGCTGTTTTGGTTTTACATGTTGGATCTCTGTGGCTGCTTGCAGGCATTAAAATAAAGAAAGAAAGAAAAACTGGAGTTTACCAGAAGCAAAGCATGTTACTTCAACCTGGCTCTGCAGCATCTGTAAAGATTGGGCACTTCAGAAGGGCTTTTTGGTGCCTTTACCTAAAGCTGATTCAAGCAGCTATTAGATAAAAGAGCCAATAAAGCCCAACTAAAGTGCTTGATCTTTACAGAAGCTGGGCAAGCCAGATTGAAGTAATGCATTGCCTCTCCTGGGCATTCACAAGCCTTGGCACAGGAATGCAAAAAAAAGTACTCACCAGCAAAAACCAAAGTTAACGCTTATGCCTCCAACCCTGAGGGTTTCTGAGAGTTGTGGTACAAATTAACAGTCAGCAAATTAACAGTCAGCACAGCCCTGAAGACTGCCTCCTGATTCCTCCTGCTGTTGCATACATTACATTCATTACGATATCAACTCTATTGCAGTAACTATCACCAGTTGCTCATGGAAACTCATTGTTCACAAAGCTTGTGCTAGGAATCCACTTTCTTTGTTCCTTATGATCTTGAATTTTCTCCTCTGTTTCAGTGTTTCTTTCTTCTTCTTCTTATGTTTTATTTTTTTTGGAGATTTTTTCCCCTTCTTTGGATATACAACTGGCATAGAGAAAAAGCATAAGAATAGACCCTACAGGCACTCTCTACACTAAACTCAAGCTAATTTTGCACACAAATTAGACATATCATTATAAGCACACTTCCTTAGGAAATTGGTCCCTAGAGAGCATCAGATTTTGCAATAACAGTATATTTTTAGAAATATAAGTCTTGGAGGTGACTGATAGGACTGATCCTGGCCTTTGCTTTCACCAAGGAATCTGAATTCACAGCTCTTTTCGGATACAATGGAATGCCAGAAAACGAGAAAATAACGAACCTCTAGTGATAAAAGGTAGAGTTTCTCTTACTACATTTTCAAAACCAGAAGCATCACCAGATGGGTAAAAGAGTTGTCCTTCTGCACATTATATTATATTGAAAAGGCTATGATAGAATAATAATAAAATATTAATCTATGTTGTGCATTAGGAATTTTTTTTTGATGCATGGTATACTCCTGGGGCTGAGAAGCTAGACAATGAAATACCAGATTTAAAGGTCATACAATAAATGTTGTCATGAAAACTGAATTTCTTTGATTCATGTATGATAGCAAATATTTAATATTAAATTACATTAAATATTACATTTTTTCTGTGGGGATGTAATTGTACTACACAGTTTGAAGGCACAGAATGCTCAAATATAGCAGAGGTGAGGGTGTACTAATGTGCTTCACATTAGAGGTGCGCAAAATGGGTGGTATTCAATTCATTTTTGGATTCAGCCTGAATCGGGGACAGTGATTCAATTTGTTGATCCAGATCATTGTCTCAATTCGATTTGGCTGAATCCGAATCTGAAGAGTTGATGCCGATTCAGAGAATCAGCGATTCAGCCATAGCCACAGCTTTAAATGTTTTTTTCTAAATACCTCAAGGTACCAGGCACAGCTCAAGAATGCTGAGATGGTGGGGTGGATGGAGCCTCCCAAAGGGGCGTGGGAGGGCCCCCTCACTTGCTCAGTGGAGAACCACTCGCAGGTCTGCCACACCCCCTGCATCCTCTCAGCTCAGCAATAGGCCATGGGGGGACCCCCCAGACCCAGGAGGCACCAGTCACTGAGCCAGGGGAGGGCCCCCAACATGTTCCCTGGTGGACACAGAAATGGACTGGAAATGCTCCCTTTCCACTTCCTGGTCTGCTGCCAAGCATGCTGGGGACCCTCCCCTCCCTCCCGCTCCTGTGGGACACTCCATTTGTCTCACCATCTCAGCATTCACGAGCCACCTGGTACTTTGAGATATGTAGAAAAAAACATTTAAAGCTGTGTCCATGCCCAAATCATTAAATCTTTCCAAACCTCTCTGGATTGATTTGGAGGTTCCAATTAAATTCAGAGAGATTAAAGGGTCTCCTGATTTGATTCAGATTCAGAGATTCAGCCACCAAGTCAGGCCAAATCTCCGCCAAATTGAATCAGTGACTGAAGCTTTGCACAGCCCTACTTCACATTCTTATTAGCTCATATGCATAATTGTATTTTGTGCTGTTCTGAGAGTCAGGGGGCCCAGTCATTGCTTAAACAATCTTAGGCCTTGTACAGGCTACAACAGCTCATCTGTGGGTTCCTGTCTATGGGTTACAGCTAACAAGGGGCATCCTCAGGGCCAATCTGTTATTGTCCCACCCACCTGTTCCCAGACCAACTGCCCTCCTCCTTTTCTGCCATGCCTTGATGATATATATTTATGACCTTGATTAGGTGGGAGGCTGCCCATTTCTTGTCCCAATGCCAGGGGGCACTATCTGCAGCTCTGTTCCTCCCCTACACTGCAGCCCAAGCCTTGCAGATGGCATCCACAGTTCTTATCATCACCATCCCCACACTGGGCCCCAGAATCCTCCAATCTGGACCCCAACTGGATCTCTCCACTCAGGCAATTTACTCCATCTTCATTCTGGGCTGCCTAGCTCCCTGAACTCTTTCTCCTCTTGGGCATGGTCCCTCTGGGACCTTTGGACACACAGGGCCTGGCCTTACCTCCAAGGCTAGTCGGAAACCCCAGGCTCTTAGCTCCAGGCATCCCTTGCAGTGGGCCCCTGACCCTTTTGACCTTTCCAATCCTGGACCCACCATTGACCAGTTGAGGGTTTTCAAGTCACATCTATGAGCCTCTAGCCCCCTCTCTAACTTAGGTCCACCTTCTTGACCAGACTATGTGTTAACCCACCCAGTTGTGGGAGCTGGGGTTATTAAGGCACCCCAACCTGCCTTTCACGGGGGTGGTAACTGGCCTGGCATTTCCTGGGGGCTCCCACACCACTGAGAGCCCCACTAGGCCACCCACTCATGGTGGGGTGAAGTTTCTGGTCCTGCCCAGGACCAGGAGCCTCCAATCCATCCCCTACAGCTCCTGCCCTTACCTCCAGGATGTTGCATTCAGCCTTTCAGCCAGGCAATGTTACAGCCTAGGCTACCAGCTGTGAACTGTTCTGTTTATATAGGTGGCCAGACTTCTAAAATGGCTGCTACAATCAAGCACCTGCTGGCTGCTTGGTTCAGTCCTTAAAGTGGCAGGCACCACCAGTGCCCTGCCACAGCCCCTTGCACCATAGTTTGCAGAGTGCCCTATGTAAAGCAGCTATGACAAATGCATGAGATGCCTAAGCTAAACAAGTTCTCCTGTGTTCAGATAAGGGACTTTCAAAATTTAGATCTTTTTCAAATTCTCTTGAAATATAATGAACAATTTAAATGTAACAGCATATGGGAATGATTTCATTTTCATGTCATCATCCTTTCATACCTTCATACATAGTATATATGCTGAAATATGTATTAGTTCATTTCCTGACATGTAAGCTCATCCAGGTTTTTAAGCATCCAACCCTACGCTGAAGGAAACCAACCAAAAATATAATTATTACTCTGTGAATACCTTATGATAGAACAGGGAGGTCAAACATACATCCTGTGGGGTGAGCAGGGGCAGGACCTGGCACCAAATTTCCACAGATGGAGCCTTGTCAGCAGTGGGGGAGAGAGAAATATGGCAGTGTTAACCTCTGCACTACCTCTGCTGGTCACCCCACTGCTACCAGTTATGGATCTGCCCTGTGAGACCATAGTTTGCCATCCCTGTAATAAAAAAAAAAAATCCCTGTAATTAAAAAAAAAAATCATTTTATTAGAAAACACATTCTATCAAGTCACTGGAAGTACAGAACTGAGCTCATTCTAAGTTCTTCCCATATCTATGTGATTTCATTTTCCTGTTGTGTAACAATGCATATATAAAAAGCATTGCTTACTTTAAAAACGTGACTTACTTTAAGTATGTGGATCTGAACTTTAGCAATAACACCTAATCATTTTTTTCCTGCCCTGTGTGTATTGGTTAACTCCAGAGAATTCCTTAAGACTTGTTACAGTGCTCACTGGGATTTATAGAAAGACTTTGAAAGACTCAATTGTAGATTGAACCAAAGCCTGTTAGTCTAAAAGCAGCACATTCAGTGTTTCAGATAGATAAGAAGTTGTAGATTTATTTTCTGATAAAAGTTTCTCACTGTATCCAAGCTAACTCAAATCTTTTAGAGCTATGTGATTACCATGATAAACACTAGAAAGAGGAAATCATCCTTTTCTTTGATCTCATTAACAATGCTGCAGTGTTCAAAACTGTGGCCATATCTTATAAGTTGCTTAAAGTATTGATCCAGGGATTTCCTCCCCACTCCCCTCATAATGTTAAAAGCTTCACTGGTAATGTGATGATATTTTTAGAGTTATTTCATGCAAAGAAACTCAGATTCATTCAATGTACCATAGAAATGTAGAACTCCATTTAACAATGTCTATGGGTATACAGTGGCCTTTACCTGATAGGATCCACAAACATTTCTCATACTAATATATAAAACAAAACATGGTAATATATAAAACAAAATACACTCCTTCTTGTGAAGAGTTTTCATACAAATTGAATGACCACTTATTAGAATCTTCATAGTTTTTCATTCCATTTTAAATTTGAACCTAGAAATATTTACTACATATTAGAAGCTACAAAAGAGCAATCCTCATGGTGTTTATTCTTAGTATTGCCTTTTGATTTTATTCTTCAGTTCAATTAAAGTTGGTATTTTGGTCATATTCTTAGCTTGTAGAGTCCTGTAATTGTGTGAGAATCTCACTGTCATTTAATATGAAACAGGAATTTTCTAGCCCTCAGAGATGTAGAACCCAGGCTTGAAAATATGAACTTTAAAAGACTGAAAATCCTGAAGACACATACTAAGAGAAAAAAATCCTTTTTTTTTTTTTTTAATCTTATTTGTTTTAAACACTTGAAGCTGAAAAAATGCTTGGTTCCAAATATTTAAACCTGGTTTTATTTGCCCATACGTTCATTATAAAACACTGAAGATTAGGGCCATTGCATTTTTTTGTCATTGACATTGCAAAAAAAAGTCACTGCAACACTTTTGGTAGATGTATAATTGGAGTTTACTCTCATTGGTAGAATAATTGCTGGCAACGTTTAAACAAAATCTCATAACTTTTGGCCAACCTCTGATTTTTTATGGGATGGCAATGCTTCTGTTTATTTCACATAACATGGAACATGGGACAAACAGGAAAAAGGATAGTGCTTAATCACCATTGTTAGTGTTCTGAATAAAATCTGCTAAAACCCTGGCAGAAGTGACACACAGATGGGAGATCTCTAGAAAAAGGGACTTGAATTAAGCAGGACTTAAAGAAAAACAGTAGAGCTAGGCAGGGTCAGACAAAAAAATTAGATTGAGGAATATTATATTGTTTCAGAGCTACCAGTACCAACAGATTCCATGAAGGGAGTAAGTGTAAACAATAAATATTTCTCTTCAGTGGGGAAGAGGGGTTTTTGTGCATGTGTGGAGGGGATGGCTTGTTTATTTTTTTAAGTGATATCATTAATACTTAACAATTATTTCTTTTTAAAAGCTACAATTTTTACTGCAAGGTTTTCAGAATTGTCAATTCTATAACCCTGACTCTGCTTGAACTCATATAATTTAGCTTTTGTTAAAACTAGATGTTCCTCACTAGCTAACCCTACTATGTAATAGGGTTGTGTGAAGCTTTGATAACCGATTCAATTCAGAGGAGATTCGGCCCAATTTGGTGGCTAAATTTCTGAATCCAAATCAAATTGAGAGACCCATTAAAAGCTCCAAATGGAATCAAAGCCTCCGAATCGATTTGGAAGGCAGCCATGCAGGAAACAGAAACTGAGAAGCAGGAGCGGGGTGGGGGAGGAAGAAGGGAAACTACTCTGATATTGACATCTGTAGCTGGCCAGTGACTGTGATCTTTCTCTAAGTTCCCTTCCAATCACAGTGGTCTGGGGGAGGGACATAGAAATATAAAGCTGTGTGTGAAGTCATCTGTGTGCCTTTTGTGAGCTGCCTGTCTGTGTTGCAACAGCAGCATCTGAAGGGCTCTGGCTTGGTAGTAGCTAGTCTCTTGCCACCAAGTTGTATCCAATCCTTTCCTATTTACCCTTTCCTACAATCCCTATTGTTATCCATTCCTTTCAGCTTATTCTTCCCCCAAAATTCTCTTATTTGTTCTAGTTAACCTGTCTTTTTTTCACCACCAAAAAAAAGAAATTTGTGTTTTCCCTTGACACTGTGTCATCACTGTGCAGGAAAGCACAACATATATTACGTATTTTACACATAGACACACACACACATTTTGCAGCACAGCAAAGATCATGAAGCATGCTGGAGAGGGAGGTGTCAGGTCTTCTGGCATGAGAGGGAGAGCTGCAAGTTTCCCCCACCCCAAACACAGACATACCCTCTTTCCTGGCAAGAAGGAGTCTTCTGCTGCCAATGGGAGCAAGGATGTGGATGCAGTACCTGTCCCTGCAGCACCACCAGTAACCACAACCAGCAGCAGCATGACATTCTCCACTCCAATTTTAGTTGCCAGCATGAGCCTTCCAGTACCAGAGGAGGAACTGGATCCAGAAGCAGGGGAGCTGAGTGCCATAGCCAAAGAAATTCTAGGGAAGGAAGGGGAATCTGAGTTTGTGCCCAACACAGTCAAATTCCCCTACAGGCAGGTCTCCTTCTCTGGAAGGCACTTCAGAGGAGGATGTGGGGACAGGTGGCTCAGCTCCTCCTATTGTTGTGCCTCTACCTGCTGAGGAAGGGGATAAAGCAGGATCCCCACCCACAACCCAGAAGTGGTTGGGTAGTGAATCGAATTGGAGTCCCCCACATACTCAGTGGTGGACCCAGAAGTGGACCAGAAGTACTTCCGGTCCACTTCCAGGTCCACTGCTGAGCATGCAGGGGAAGCCCCCGTGCTCCCATGGGGCACTCCATCTGCACCACCATCTCAGCATTCACAAGCCTCACCTGGCACCTTGAGGTACTTAGAAAAAACATATAACACTGTATCTATGGCTGGATCACTGATTCTCTAAATCAGACTTGAATCGTCAGATTCAGATTCAGCCAAATCAAGTCGGAACAGTGATCCAAATCAGTGAATCAAATCCCTGTCCCCTGAACTGGGCCGAATTCGAATCGAGTACTGCCCACTTCACACAACCCTAATAAGCACAGAAGTGCAGGTTCATATTTGTTCCTGCTTGCCCAATCACTCATCCCCACTGCCTGGTTCCTTTGTAGGAGATGAGCACTTTATTTTATATACCATATTTACTCAAAAATAAGGTGAGCCCTCCCAATTGGGGGAAAAAAGCTCCTCATCATACATTCACATACACAGAAATCTCATGAAATACATCACCTATGTTTAAATGGCTACTTCCTTCCCCTCCGTGCTCAGAGACACATCCCTTCCCTTCCTATTCCCTTCTCCCCTACTTGCCATTGCCACTATCCCAAAGGGAAGGGGGCTTCTTTCCCACTCCATCTAGGCTGCATAGAGACTGGGCTCAGCCAGGGACAGCGGTAATGGTAGCAGGCAGATGGGTTCCCTGTTCCTGCATGGTCCTCCAGGTGTCATCCACCAGCATGGAAGCAGGTACAGGGAGGAGGAACCTACCTGCCTGCTGCAGCTGCTATTCTGTGATCAGCTCAGGCCCCACACAGACCAGGCTGAGTAGTTCTGGATATCCCCTTGCTGTCAAGACAGCAGCAATGGCAGATGGGGGAGGGGAGGAAGGGGACATGAATCTGAGCAAGATAGGGAAGGCTGGAAAAATTCTTACCTGCTTTGGGGACTTAAAAAATATCCAACTGTTCCTCCTGTGGTGTGGTCTGCCATCCTGAGAGGGGTCAAGAGAGGAGGCAGGGAGTGACAGGTACAGCCACCCCTGCAGTACCTATCACTGTTCCTACATCCCACTTCACAAAAGCCTGGATTTCCTTCTGACCACTGATAACTGACTTTTAGTATGAAGTTCTGTCCAATGTCAGAGTCTTTATGTTCTCCTCTAAATATTTAATCTAATCCCCATCAGCAACTAGTTTTGTTACTATGTTCCCCAAAGCCACCTATCTCTGCCTATTCAGTGTCTAAGTAAAGTCTGGCACTTAAATGTAATCTTGAGGTACTGTTGAGTTCCTGAAAATCTACTAACATATCTAATTTGTAACACTGTTTTAGCCTTATCAACTTAGCCTGAAAAAGTCACAAAAAGCAGATAGGAAGAGGGGGGCCCACCTACCTTCAGCATTGAAAGCTTTTCAGGGATTTGATCAGGGTGAAATAGTATCACCTTTAAGTCTACTTCATGCCTAATAGGGGAAGTAGGATCTGGTACCAGTTTTTCAAGTGTTACATCATTTTTCTTTCCTTCACCTTTTCTTCCATCAGAAGAACTGGCATTTTGACTCCTCAGATTTTTTTGCTTCTCAGTTCTTTTTCTCTCCACTTCATTCAATTGCTACTATATCAGCTTCTAATTCTATCTTAAATATATAAACTCAGTACACTTGTTCTGCACTTCACCAGATTTCCAGGACCTCAGTTAAAGCATTTCTTCTTTAAATATCCATTAGAATGAATGTTCCTATGTTGATTTTCTCTATTGTTTTGTCTTTCTAGTGCTTGCTATTATGTACTATTTCTCTTCCCTCCCTGACTCGTATGCTTTTATCCTTGAACATTTAACACTCTCAGGGGGTGTCAAATATTCTACCCCTTCTTCCTTTTCCAAAGACTTTGTTGCTTTTTCCAGAAGCAAAATCATATTGTATGCTACACACTCTGGTTCTAACACTTCTGTTTCCATGGACTCCTCTTTCTTCATCCTCTAAATAACTTCTCCTTTGACCAGTAGGAAGTTGACGTTTCTCCCTGACTAATTATTCAGATAAAAACAATAAGTGCTTTTCAAAGCACCTGCCGCTGCAGCCTATGCATGTGTACAAATGCCCATTGTTTTTATTTTGGCACAGGTCACTTATTGTATAGAGCTATACACATTTGTATTACCATGTAAATAATTATACAAAAGTAGCAGCCAAATGTTATTCCAAGAAAAAAAAAGCTTCAACTCAAGATAAAAATTAAGTGCATTTAAATAAGGTGATACAAAAAGGGAATTCATGTGAAATATCCATGTGAAATTGAAACCTGGGTTAAATTAACCAATTTCCATATACTGACATTATTGCTTTATGGTGCAAAGTCTGCTAACAGGGTGAAAGAAAGGGAAAAATACCTAAGATACACAAGCAGGATTGTGGGGGGGAGGAGGGAGAATTAATAGACATGCTTCCCATGACATAACTTAATTAATAGCTATGCCATGGCAAAGTGATAACCACATTATTGAGAGCTCCTGGTAAAAAGTTTCTTGCTATCAGCAAAAGTATGAAGCTTTCTACAGTAAAATCTCTGTTATCTGGCATGAGTGGGGAATGGGGGTGCCGGTTATTTAAAAATATATGGTTTTCTGAGGGTCACACTCAAGCAAGACAATGCCTTAACTTGTGCAAATTTTCAAAGAATTAGTGTACAATACATTACAGTATAACATGCTGTATAAAGAATAAAATACTATACAGATAAAAAGGTCATAATAGTCAGCCACCCCAGCTGCTATAGCGGGGGGCGGGGGGTGCACACACTCAGATACCCTGTAAAGATACCCTCAGAGTGACACAGCAGGCAGAAAAATGGTGTGGCGTGGTGCTGTGTGCATTCCACCACTGAAATTCTGGTTAATTAAGTATTCTGGTTAGTTAAATGTTGGATAACAGAGATTTTGCTGTACTACTATAGTTCAAATGGGTAATTACTTTTAACCCAATTTATTTTGGGTTACAGTTTAGATTTTGGTGGGGGGTTTTCTTGTATTCACCTGACTTAAAGGGTCTATAAAGGTATTTTCTCCTACATATATAATGACATATTGGTAACCATAGTTTTAAGCTATGTGCAACTATTCAGGGCTGTATTACACCCTGCCTCCTGTGGAAGGAATCAAATGGCAATTAAAGCCAGGAGCACTTTTACTCATTTTTACCTTGTGGGAGGCAGACTTAAATCCTGTAGTTTTGGTTTCTAAATCAGGATTGGGTACATCTATATCTCTGGGCACTCTGCCATCTCTTAAAATTGTGCATATCATTATAACAGTACAATAATTGAAGCACCCCAATCATCCTAATGTTTTAAGAAAACAGTACTAACAGAAATAGCCAATAATCCATATGCCTCAGACTTTGCTCCAATGCCTCTATTATCACACTCACCAAAAGCCTGGGAAATTAAATGAGCCTTGCAGCAAACTATGATAGGCAATAGAGTAAGCACTCCAAAAGGCAAGGTAAGACAAAGTTAGTGCTATTAACTGGTCATCACTGTATCACTGCAATGCAGCAATTGGGAAGTGTCCACCACACCTTCTCCACAGACAGTGCCTGTGTTCCCTTCTACTACTTAGAGACATTGGGTCCTACCCAGAAACAATGGGTATTGTATCATCTCCTCTCATTCTGCTCCAATTAAAATCCACTCATTTAGTAATGATAGTACAACCTTTAGGATAATTATAGCTACAGTCAAAATTGACAAATCTGTCTCTATTATTACAGATACTTAAATTGGGTAAGAATGAATCACTGTTGTCTTTGATAGACAGCTGGACAGTTGAAATATTTGAATCTATTTGAGAGTAGAGATATGTATAGCAGACAAGGGAAAACATATCAACCTTCAGTTTCCTAAAAGGAAACTGAATCAAATTCAAGCATGAAGATTGTAACCAAATATAACTTTGTGGTACAGGTACACCCTGGACGTCTTGGGCACCTGGGAAAAATATATCATTTGAAACTATTTGGAGTTCCAAGAGCTGGCGGGTAAGGACCTGGACAATTACACAAGATCTGATCTTATCATTGCATACTGAACAAATTGAGATAGGCATCTTGCTAGAAGGACCCAAGGGGAAGATACATCACTGTAAAAGGAGCCCCAAACTGCAACACTGAAACATTAACCAGGGGACCTGCAAGATATCAGTTTCTTTAGTAGAAGAATGAATTAAGAAGGGACACTGGGCTTAATGAATGATAACTTCCACTTGGTCTAGCCTGTTATATTATTACAAAATTGTTAGTTTAGTCTATAAATGGTAACTATTTATGACATTTTCTTAGGTTGTTCTTCTGTGCCTTCTCTAGGGACTACCAGATACTAGACACATGGGCCTAATCTCTGAAGCAAGTTTTATACTAAACTGTAAATGATATAACTAACAAAGTTAGTAAAATAATTGAAAAGTGTTCATGATCTGCAGCAGTCTGACAATATTAAGAAGCAATAACAATAGTTTTCCTTATAAATGGAAAAATAAAATACATTTTCAGGACAAATTCTATACAAACAGGAGCTTGCATGCATTTATTTTACTTTTCATAAGACAACTGTCAAATTCTCCATTTATATGCATCAAAATCAGGATAACAGTAAGTTGAAGGAGAGAAATATACAAAACTAAATATGCAGCATTATTATTGCATGGATTAAAAATTAAAAATTCTCCACTTAATTCAATGGGAGTTGAGTGGAATGATGACTGAACACAGAACACTCATCAGCACTTGAGATACAAAAGGAAATTTTTGTCTACAAAGTGTTAGTAGAGAGAGATGCACTAAAGAGACTGACTCTTTTTAAGCAGTTGGACATCTCACATTGATAATCCAATGTAAAATACTAAAGCTATATGTCACAATGGTAAAGATAATAGGTGCTGGAGATGATATATTACTGATAATGTATTTGCAGTTCTGGAATTTATTTTCTATTTATTTTATAGAAAAATGTATAATCATGAGCCTGACCACTTTAATCTAGAGAAGCAACATGTATGCTCTTATCCAGAGTATCTGTAACAGGGAACCCTAGCCCTGTTACCAGAAAGCAGACCAGTCCTTTTAAGACCAGAACTTTCTGGGCACAGCCTACTGGCAGGGTAGGGGTTAATAGCTGAGCCTGGCTGGCTAGCTAGAACTATAAAAACCCTGGGCTTGGCAGCAGCAGGGGGGCAGCAGACAAAGGGGAGGGAGGGTGTGCACAAGAGCTCTGCAGACAGCAAAAGGAGGGCCCTGGACCCCAAGAGGATTAAGGAGCTAGAGCCTTGGAGTCAAACCCTATCTGCTGGTTTCAGACTGGTAGGCCTAGCTTAAGAAAGATGAGGGGGCAAGGCCCGTGGCAGTTGAGAACCCCAACAGAAGTATAATAGGCAGTCTCCCACTTGTAAGAACATCTACATAATATTTACTTCAAGACATGGCAGGTGAGTAAAAGTGGGATACTAGATGAAAGAGAGAGCTGAAACATTAAGGGATTTCAGGGGTGCCCTTCATAGGCCACATAAAAAAAATGTCACTGGGGAGGGCAACCTGATACAGTATCCAAATGATTAAATTGCTAACTCCTTCAAGCAACTTAAACAAAGTGATTGTAAGATGAGAATGAACAGATATGATCATTCAGTCTGACCTCTAGTATAACACAAGCCATACAATTTTTATCTGAATAAACTCTTGTTTAAAATAGAGCATATGTATCAGGAAAAAAAAATCTGTTCTTCATTTTAAAATTGCCAGTAATGGGATATCTGGTACAAGCCCTGGTTAATTGTTCTAGTCATTAATTAGCTTCACTGTTACAAAAAGAAAAGTACCATATTTGTAGTCTGAATTTGCCATGCTTCAAATTCCAGCTATTGGACCCCATTACATCTTTGTATACTAAAGTGCAGCGTGCATTACAACCCATCATTCCAATGTGGGTACTTACTAATTATGATACAATCACTATTAACTTTCTCTTTGATAATCAAATCTTCTCAGATATAATTTCCAGTCTTTTTACAACCCCTCTGTGAATTCCCTCCCATCTAGCAATATCTTTCAATAGTAGGAGCCACAACTGGACACAGGATTCCAAAGCAGTCATATCAGGCACCTATACCCATGCAGTAAGGTTGCTCCAATGTGCTGTAATCAGAGCAGACTCGATTAATTGAGTCTGCTGGAGCATGGTAATTACACCCCATAGTCTCCATAGTCACTCCATATCAGCATCCTTGTGCTGAAAAATGGTGGTGGGGGTGCTTTAGCTAAAGCTCTTGAAGCCACAGGTGGGGGTGCTTTAGCTAAAGCTCTTGAAGCTACTCTAATTAACACCCCCACCCCCACTCCAGAAGCACATGTATAAATGCCCGCCGGTACCAAATTCAGAGGCAATTACACTTCTGTACACTTTCCCCTTCTTGTACAGCTAAAAATAACAATTTCCCTTTTGACCACTGCACTGCACTAGAAACTCATGTAGAACTTATTATCCATCCTGACCCCCAGCTCTTTGTTCTTAGTTGTAGCATCCCAGGATAATTCTGCCTTCCTTAAGTGTAACTCTACATTCTTGGTTCTCAGATGTAATAACATTTAGTTATAGTAAAACATTGTTCATCTACTTATTTGCTTACAAAGCAATCCAGGACTTCAAGACCTGCTGTCTTCCTTATTTGCCCCTCCCAAATAATTATCTTCAGAAAAAAAAAATTATCATGCTTTTTCTCTGTAAAAGTCAGTTTTTACCCACAAAACGCAGGGGCTGGAGACCACTGATTTAAGGTTTGCAAACACATCCAGACAGAAACTAGCTATGATGCTAAAATCAGTGCAACAGGCACAACAGAAAGTCCCCTGTCATGATTTTTCCCTGGCCTGTTCTTTGGAATTCAAAAAGGGCATCCAAGTTACACTGCATCAAAATCAAACTTAGTGCAAACAAACAAATCAAAGTTGTTTTATATTCCTCCCCCACCCAACAGAAATTTCTCAGCTTTCTCGTCCCTCAAAAGTATCTCCTGAGTATTCTGAAAAAAATAGTTTTATCAATACCTTGCAAGACATGAAGACAAACTCCTAACACTTCCTCACTGCTGAACAGACACAACTTATTCCATCTCATCTTTCACATACAGCCCCAAGCCAGGGCTACAGGTGTCCCAGAACATCAAGTTTCTCCCCAGTTTCTCCCTCAGGGACTTGGTTCCCTCCCCCAACAGTGTTTCTTCTAGAAAGAAAATATAATAAAACTAGCCATAAGAAGCAAGTACATACTTATAATGAGTATTTGAAAGTAACGAAAAATAATCACTAATAGCACCTGTGACCTTATATCTCCAGTGATATGTTACCTTTCCAAAAAAGAGCAAAAGTCTGGCTTTTTTGTCCTGCACTGGGGAAATTATGTCCATAAATATTTCTAGACCAGGAAGGTCAAAATGCTGCCAGACTTGCTAATAAAGAATAAAAGCTACAGAAGTAAAAAAAAAAGCATACATTGCCACTAGACACAACCATAAAGCATACCACATTACTGTTAATATTGGTTTATTTAGCTGAATCTAACTTGATATGAACTGGATATACACACTGCAGGAGGTACAAAAAATCATTTAGATGATATGTAGGTACACACACCCCCACCCCACACACACACACTGTTTCCTCCATGGTTGCTCTTGTCTTTCAGTGAGTATTTACCTATTTAGTCATGACATCAACCATGGAGTTTGATAAGATGTTTATTGTTTGGTTTGAAGTGATGTAGAACATGATAATGGTTTTCACCATCTTTGATAAAAATATTTGAGTGCTGCTATTTATTTTTCTCTTCAGAGAAGAGAATCATACAAAACATATATAAGCACTTGGTAGGTTCCAGAGTAATTAGCATT
Source organism: Alligator sinensis (assembly GCF_000455745.1). Classification (NCBI taxonomy): domain Eukaryota; kingdom Metazoa; phylum Chordata; order Crocodylia; family Alligatoridae; genus Alligator; species Alligator sinensis. The sequence goes on along the minus strand of NW_005842750.1, from coordinate 393,274 downwards.
TATTAGTATAGCTACAAAACTTTAAGTAATAGTAGTACTTACTTTGCACATTGATTTAAGGACTAGAAATAACTTGTGACTGTATTGGGGCATGAATTCCACACCTTTTGCTTGCTGTAGTGACTGAGAACTTTGATCCAGTGGTTTGTGTACCAGCAACATTCTGGTGGCTGGGCCTGATGTAAATATTAGTTAGACAAAGTGATCTTGGCTCACTAAAGTCAGTGGAAGTTCTGCTACTTTGCCACGAGGCCAAGATTCACCTGTCCACTGTACAATATTTAATGTATATCCAATTGTTACCATTTAATCAATATTTTTTGGATTCTGTGATGCTCTTTCATTTCAGTCTTTAACCAAAACAAGATGTTTGGTAAGTTCTACTGGACATTTCCATGGGAGAATAAGTAAAGGAAAATAACTATATTGCACTGTCTAATGATTGTATAAACAGTCTTATATTGTGTAAAAAGCTTATATCTTTCTTATTTTGTTTAAAATCCATGCTACGCATATTCACCCTATATTTTGTCTCTTAGGTAGGACACACTGCATTCATTTGACACTTTTCAATCTTCTGAATCTGAGTTTTTCTTTTTTTTGTTTGTTTATTTCTTTTTTCCACAAAGTGGTTAATTTAAAGAAAGATGATATTTGAATAAACAATTTTTAACTGAATTAATTCTCAGCAGAGAAAGCAGTTAATATTTGATGATTTATTCAAAAGTAAATATTCAATGACATTTACGAACTATATGCTTGACTTAAATTGTTTGCAATATTGACTTCTCAGTTTGACTTAAAAAATTTGGACATTATATAAACTTTAATACAAAGATCAATAGCTTCAATTTATACCAAAATGTCACCATGCCTTGAGGGAATAGCAGGGTATTCCTTCAAGCATGAAGGCAAAACATGGAAAACAAGTAATATTTTTCCTTAAATATGCACAGTATTTTGTTTGACTGAACTAATTTGGCTGATGGTTATATAGTTAATTCTTCCACTGAAAATCAATGTCTTAACAACACTTTTAGGCTAAGTACAGATATTCAAAAAGCCTGAGGTGGAACCAATCAAGCTTAAGCAGGTTTCTGTCAGCAGTGTAGGTTGGTTTGGGAACTAACAGAATGTGTGTGCCCTTTCATACGGGGATGGAGGTATGCAGGGTGCCTGCAGAGTGAAGCCAGTAGGTTGGGGGCACTCCCGCATGGCTCCCAGCAGGCTCCCTGGGATGCTAGAGATTGCTAAGTGCAGCTAATTGGCTGGGCCACCCCGATTGGTTGCCACTCCCCCATCAGCATCAGCCTCAGGCATGTCAGCTGCGGTCAGGTAGTGGAGGCACCCATGCTCACCCATCCCCTGTAGCCTGACTGTGTTCCCTGAAGTTGCACCTATTCATGGGGGAAATGAGGGTTCCTGGGTGGGCTCCCAACACCCAGCCAGGGTCCCCATGCCCCCCCCATGAGCAGGCACAGCCCACAGAGAGCCTGACCAAGCACCCTTTTCACCCCCCACCCCCCCATCATCAACAGCCACTGTGCTGACTTGGCTCCATGAGAGAGCAGGGGCAGAGCCAGTTAGGCACTCAAATGGAGCAGCTGAGTATGGGGTGAATGCTAATGCACCTACCTTCAAGGTGGTGGGGAGGCTAGCCAAAGGCTGCAAAGGCACCTGGAATGCTGGCAGATAGCGACCTAACAGGAATTGATAGAGGTACAGAAATTTGATTCCCTAGTCTAACCTAAATCAATTAAGTTGATCCAGGTCTATCTTAGACCAAATTATGCCATTTTTAGAGCAGCCCGTGTGCACTGAACTCCTGTACTGTTATGGATTTGGACTGGTTTCCAAGCACTTATACCAGTAAAAGTATAGCATCTGAACCAGGCATTAATGGAGAGTCAAAAACTATTCATATTAAAAATCTTACAAATGTATCATTAGAACAGATGAAAAGAAGTATCAAGATAGTCAATTCCATTAAAGATGTTATTCTATTTTAAGTTGTTGTCACTGGAGTGTCAGGAAAACATTAACCTATAAAACAAAAATAAAAGAATGAATTTCTCAATATAATATTCTTATTTGCCATCATTTTTACAATTTTTGCATTAAGCTGTCACCCTTTGCCCTGAAAATGAGATTCACCAAAATTGAGATGTTGACATGTATAACTGATGTGTAAAAGTATTTCAGCCATAATATTGTATTAACTATCAGTAGTACTTATTTACACCATTTGCAGAAATATTACAATAAAATGGATAATAAAATTAGTGTGTAATAATATTTATATAATTGATATGCTTTTAGCAAAAAATATAGTGATATTATCCATTCTACTAACAGAACAAAACTTTATGCAAAACTAAAAAAAAAAAATAGTGTATGTTGATAGAAAAGACAAGATAAAATGAAGCAACAGACAACAAAATAAAACAGAACAATTGTATTTGATGTTTTCCCTTATTATTTTTGCAAGTAACATGAAGACACCTAACTGAATATGCCACAAACTGTGAATTGTCAGGGTGAAGCCAGACTTTTTCTTCTTCGTCCAGTATTTAAAATTTCTTACTAACGGGCAGATCCATTTTCCTGTTAATTTTTCAAAGAGCAAACAAGACCACAAAAAGTGATACAAGTCATCTCATTCTGTCCACAAGTGAATATTCAGTCCAGATATAGGGTCTGACACCATCTGCCCATGCCAACTGCAAATCTCATTAGAGTGAATTGCTATCTAGTAATGGCCTCTAATTACTTGTAGTTTTGCATCACATAAAGGTAGGTTTCTAGCCCAAGGAATGCCTTACTAATCTTTAAAAATGGGAAGTTTGAGGCAGTCTTACTAAAAGCTTGCTTGCTGGCAACTTTAAGTCTTAAATTTATGCCTTGTTTTTCATATACGGGAAGCAGTGGAGTTACATTCACTATACTTTTTAGGCCATTTGTCTAGAGGAGAAAGTACCAGTTGATGTTATTTAACCATCGTAACAAGGGTTTATATGGAATAGGACAAGATTTAGAATGCACTTCTTAGAGTGTGTCCAGTAAGTATAAAAGAACTAATTTTCATCCAGTAGTTCACAGTCCTTAATTGAGCTAAGGTGCTCACATTTATCAGTATTTTTTCATAGCACACAAGCCCCCCTGGCATAGAATTAGGTAGAGATAAAGGCCACATTAAAAAGTAATTAGAAAGCTTTTTGTTTTCTGGGTGGACTGTAGGTTCAATGTTGGCATCGGATTTATGACCCGGATACCTTGTTCCGGGGCAGACCCAAACCCTCAGACCAACTACAGCTTCTTCCATTAGATAATATCAATAAAAATTGCCCATACAGTGAAAGCAGGTAAGAGTAACACAAGCAAAGCAAACAAAATAACCCCCCTTATCTACCAGTTCCTAAGACTGTCACAGAGGGAACGTATGTCTGGCCAGTGTGCGAGCTTTACCCTGTGGTTCTTTTTTGAATGTCAGATGTCAGCAGTCTTGGAGGTTGAGGGCTGAGGCTCAATCCCACCCTCAAAGGGTTGGGTGAGAGGCTGATGGCGCACCCTGTCTCCATGGTGGCCTTGGGTTCTGCTCTCAGGGACCCTTTGCTGCTCTGAAATACCATTTTTTGTATTCTTTTTCTCCTGACCCTTCATTTCTGAGTCCTATTGACTGGTTTCTCTGTGGTCATCATATTGTCCACATTCTGTTCTGTCAGCATATTTCTTTGTTTCCCAAACCCATTACATGCACACATCTTAATTTGGTCATTTACCAGAGTCTTAATTTGTGCATGCCTCAGCCTCCTAATTTGGTCTGTCCACCAAAACAAAAATCCCAGGGGCTATGCAGCTGGTCACTGTGGCCTAGCCAATGCTGCAGTCCCTTATTTCCATTATGGGTATACTGTTCATGTTTTCAGTTTCCCCAGCCTGTTTGTCTGCTTGCTGCAGACACAGTGGGCCTTGAAAGAAACTTTGTCACAAACAGGCTTTTAGGAACCAATTAACACTTGCTGTTGTCCTGAATCATTGTTCTAATAAAATATCTATTTTACCTACAAGCCAATTCCTAAGAGCAAATTTTAAAATATCATTTTAGCCATTAGTTAGCACCCCAAATTTCTGCCCCATATAATAAAATGAACTCCACCTTGGCCCTATAGGTCTTTAGAGCTACCGGAACCACTCTTCTGCCCATTTAATTGTGAAAGGATAAAACTCCAGCAAGGCTTGTATACAGTTTGTACTATGTGGTGTTTTAATTTTTTACCTGTTTATTCCAGCTCAGATTTTTGCTTTGCAGGGTATTTTACCATATTAGGCTCAAGTAAAATAAATTGGAATCAGATGCTTAACAATTATTGTCTGAACACTTACTATAGGTTTTGGGTAAGTCAAAAATCTGCTTGGTGTTGGAACGTTTTCCCACCCATATATTTAACCACGTTCATTTCTGCTATTAAATTAACAATGAATCAAACAAATCACTTTAGTTTCACATTTTGAAAAGGTTCTTCCATATTATAAAATCTGAATAACACAAATACAGGCAGTCCTCGACTTACAACATTTCAAGTTACAGCATTTTGCACTTATGTTTATAAATTGACACCCTGCTTCAACTTTCTGACGTCAGTTTCAACTTTACAATGCTTGATCTGACGCAACTCCATGGCAGCGAACAAGTTAACTGAATCACCCGTCTCCCTGGAAAACATCTGTCCAAACTTCCTTGGACACTTTCTTTGAGAAAGCAGACAAGACTCTAGAAAAACCTGCAGCCAAGACTCGTAAGAAGATTCCAGCCAAGAACCCTTCAAAAGTGCAGCAAAGTTACCTCAAAGAAGTCCTTCCAAATTAATCATTGCTATTTACAATATAAATACATTAATGTAGCTATATTATTAATTTATAATTGATTGGGTACAACATTCTGGGTTATTTTTGGTGAAAATAGGGTATCGGGCCTTGGTTCAGGAACCAATCCCCATTTATAACATTGTTTCCTATGGGGAAAAACAGTCTGGTTCTGAGTTACAACATTTCAACTTGAGATGCAGTTTTCAGGAAATAATTATGTTGTAAGTCTGAGGACTGCCTGTATTGTTTGTTCTTCTTTTGTTTGGTCTACCAAGAATGCTTGTCTTTTGACCATGAGTTTAAGTCTGAGAATAAGTGACTAGTGTTCTGGGAATTTTCATAATTCAGCCTCAAATACATGCAGGAACTGCAAGTCCAAAAGTATAGAAAACTAATTAGTTTTTTGTTTTGTTTTTAATTTAATTGCACTTGACCACTGGCTTGAGAAAACAGTAGTACTTGATACAATGAAATTGGTACTCTACTTCCTACAGGGATTTCATGTCCTTGCAGCATACTGCTTGTTGCAGTCTTTCAGTATGCAAGGAATGAGGAGGCTTCAGGGAATCTTGTTTTCAAATGAGGTTTACATTACTGAGTACTTCCCATTTTAAAGGTAAAGCTAAATGATAACTTTTAATTATCTTCAGTTCCTTTTACATGCTTCTGAAAAGGAGAAGTGTTTACTGAGGATATAGGTACAAGAACAAATTTCCATAAGGTAAACTAGCAGGTGAACATAAAGTGTGTCAACTACTGTGGTGACTTTCCCAGTACACACAATTACTTTGTGGTAAATAGAAGGTAGCTTACCCTGCAATGAGAGTGGAATAATTTACTTTGCACAGGGGAAATTATGGCGGAATATAGGTTCACATCCTAGTTTCCCATGCAGTAATTTATTCCTGTGCCCATACCATGGCAAAGAAATCACTGAAAATGTTTTATGTTTTAGACAAAATGCATCATAGAGCTTTTCTTAGTTAAATGTTCATATATTTGCTATAGTAATGCACTAGCTACTTAGTTAGGCTCAGCATGTGGTAAATAATGAAACAGAGGTAAAAATCTCAGGTAACTTGCTCGTCTGTCCAGCGAATATTATACATTATCTTTCTTTGTCCATCTATATCTTACTTTAAATATGAGGTGTCTAGTGATATCACACATAGCTGAAAGAACATTATCCCCACACCCTCCAAACCAGGAGGGAATTGTGCTCAACTTTTATATGGCCTGTGGTTATATGTTTTTCTTATGCAGCCTTCTCCCTGCTGTTAGATTCCTTTATGATGGATTTCCAGGGCAGCATTGAATTTAAGAGTTCTTGACAATGCTGTCAAGAGGACTATACATGGAGCAGAAGACCTCAGAGACTATGTAAAGACAAAAGGACTTATAAACAGATGGAACTTAGTGAGGAAGCAGTATTTCTGGAGAAGAAGTCCCTAAAGAAGAATTTTATGAGGATTACTGGTCCCTGTTTTAGGCATAAGCTGGATCTGAGGGAATAGGAAACACTTAAAGAAAATAAAATAAAAAAGATTTTCACTGAACTTTATAGAACCCCATGTTTTAATCAGGATTCTTTTTTTTTTAGTTTCAGTGACAATTTTCTAAAAATCTGTCATATTATCAGCTTTTTTCCCCTATAGAATTGGAAATTGAGTAACCACTGGCTTATAGATATGTAACCCTGGGCACGACACTACACATTGCCTCACCTAAATAGTGGGATCCTGGGGTAACCAGTAGCTCTGCCCAGCCCCCCTGGGAAGCTGCTGCAGTGTCCCTGAGCAGAGAGCCTCCCCTTACAATCAAGCACCCTTGCAGAAAGTTATAAAACTATTTACAAAGTCCCCAGCACCACCTGGGGTGACAAGGAACAATGGTAATAAGCTGATGGAGAATAGGTTTAGGTTAGAGATCAGAAGGCAATATTTTACAGTTAGGGTGGCCAAAATCTGGAACCAACTTCCCGGGGAAGTGGTCCTCGCCCCTACCTTGGGCAAATTCAAGAGGAGGTTGGATGATCACTTGTCTGGGGTCTTGTGCCCCAGCATTCATTCCTGCCTGTGGCAGTGGGTCAGGCTAGATGATCTGTTCATGTCCCTCCTGACCCTAGCTACTATGAAACTATGAAACAAGATTTAATTATTTACAAAATAACAAGTAACCAATAAATAAACACATTGATATACCAACTAATAAACCCTCAAAAACTTATTCACACAGTCTCTCACTTGCACACGGTGTACTGGGGATCCTGTGTGCACTGCCCTGGTGGGGTATCTCAGGGAGTGGAATTGTCTGTGTCCCTGCATGTGGTCTGTGGGTGTTCCCTGGTGCTGGTGTCCCTCTCCATGCTCCAGAGGTCTCCAGGCAGCAGGTGGCAGTTCCTCCCCTGCAGTCCCTGCAAGACAACCTCCCCCTGCCTCTGACCCCCTTTCCTGGCTCAGCAGGGAGCAGTGTCTGGGCTGCAGGCTGTAGCAGCTATCCTGACCTACACAGCCTCACAGCCCCAGCAAACACAGCCCCCCCCGGGCCTTGCCCGCCCCGGGGCCCCCCAGCCACCAGGAAAAACAGGGCAGTCTCCAGCAGTCTCCCCCTGGCTATGCTGTGCTCACCCAGCCACACTGGGCTGTAGGCGAGTCTTCCCAGGCTTGGAGTCTGCACACAAACAGCCCCTCTCTGGTCCTTCCAACGCAGCGCTTCCGGACTGGAGAGAAAAACTAGATACTGTATCACTCCTGGTGCAGCCTCTGTTGCTGCTTCTGCAGGGCTCTGCCAGGGGTTCTCTGAGGGACCGCTGTGTTGAGACTTTCTCTCCGGTCTCCAGTCTGCCCCTCAACCCCTCTCTCTCTCTCTTGTTCCCCTCTTTTATCCAAGCCTCTCAGTCAATCCCAGGCCAGGGCACTTCCCAGGCTTTTGCTAACAGCTCTATTTCAAAACTTTGCTGGGGTTACATCACCCCTCCCACTTCCAACAGGGCTGCCTTCAAACAGCTTTACTTGCCCTCAGAGCCTACAGTGTTCCCACTGGTACAAACTCTGTCTCTCTACAGGGCAGCCCTTCCCATTCTTTCAGGTGGGTCCATTTTTTTTAATGCTGCTACAGATAAGAAAATTTAAAATATAATGTTCTGATCTCATTTATGCTGTATAAGTAAATGTAGATCAACTCTACCAGGTTTCTTACTTTTGTTTAAACTGACATAGCAGGGCACTGTTGGTACCTGCCATTTTAAAGGCTAAGATCAAACATCCAGCAGGTGTTTGATTGTGGCAGCCATTTTAGAATTCTTGTGGCTATATAAACAAGAGTAGCTTGCTGCTGGGAGGTAGGAAAGATATGTTGTTTGACTGTGCTGCTGCATAGGTACATCTTGGATGGTTATGGGGATCAGGACAGGAGCTTATGGGGATGGTTTGGAGGCTCCTGGTCCTAGGCATGATGTAAAAATACACCCTTTTGGGCAAGGGTGGCCTGGCAGGGCTCCTGGGGGTGCAGGAGTTCCCAGGAAATGCCAGGCCAGTTACTTCCTTGGTGAAAGGTGAGGAGGGGTGCCTTAAACCCAGCCCCCATCTTCAGGTGGGCTTTGGAGGCAATAGGGGGGGCCAGGCACAGCTGTGGCCACCTGAGCCCATGAGGGTGGTTTAAGGCCCCAGGGAGTGGGAATATGGGGCTAGGCATGGTCAGCTGAGTGCCACCTGAGCCCAACAGGGACAGGAGACCCCAAAAGGGGTAGTTTGGAGAGCTTTGGGAGGCCCCACATAGAGTAGGGTGAGTAGGCCTGAGGGGCTATGCATGTGGTGGGGGCTGAGTAGGCCTGAAGGAGGAGTAGGCTTGAAGGACAGTGCAAGGGCCAGTCCTGGGAGAAGTTGTGCTTGGTGAGGGGCATGGAGTAGAATTAGCCCAGGGTTTGGCACAAGGCTGGACCATGCAGAGTAGGTGAACTTCTGGGAACTGAAGAGTAGCAAAGCCTGATGGCTCAGAGGGGTTGCTCAAGGAGGAGCAGGGCAGTGAATTGTGGCAGTGGAGTGCGGCCTGGTAATGGGCAGTATGCCAGAGGCCCCGGTGAGAGAGGGGTAGAGTGGAAGAGTCCTACTGTGAGAGGGGAGGTAATGTGAATGTGCGGGTAGAGCCCAACTTTGGACGCAGTTTGCTTCGGTCTCAGACCAGGAGTAATATTAACCTAATTGCCATCTGTGAGGCTTGGGCTGCAGTGT